>NW_027155134.1:693-22896 GCF_002600585.1 Cystoisospora suis | reverse complement strand
GGGGGATTTGCTTGAGTTACCTTGCTTACTCATTCGAAGCGGAGGAGTTAACAGAAAAGATTTGTTAATGATAAGATAGCTTTTCTACTGTCATCGAAAGGTTTGGTAGTGTGCGAGAGGCGTTGCCATCGCCTATTCGATCAGCGCATTCCCCCGGTTGCTTTTGTTGACCACCTCTCGGCGTTTAGCTGAGGGGCTCCGCTATCGTAAGCACGCTGTATGGAGGCAGGGAGTGGGTGACTTCAGCATTAAAATGTTCTCAAGGGACTCGACAAAACGGGGGCCCTGTAGGAGGGCTGCTAAGCACTTTATGTGTGACTATCCCTTTTTCAATATAGCCAATATCTCTTCCGAACGAGGATCCGGAAGCTGGACGGGTACGGCGGTTTTCTTTGCTTCATGAAGGAGACATCAGCAGCACCTATGAGCTTCCCCAATGTTCTTTTTTCTTTCATGGGGCTGCCAAGCATTTCGCATACGTACATCTGCCTACCTATGTTGCCTGGGTCCTTGTTCTGCTTAGTAACGTGCCTATGGTGGCTAGGCGTGGCTCAGTACCCCCGTCTTTGCCCTAGAGATCGGTAATATGCATGTAAGTGATTATATCTGTTCACAGCTCATAGAGAAGAGTCAAACTGCAGGTGGGACAAAGGAGCCGGGGGTGATTCTTGTTATTGTCAAGATGTGCTTTTTGTATGAAAGAGAAATCCGGGGGATACGATATCGATGTCGCTTGCTGGATCATCAGGCGAGTTGTGCAAGGCACCATACCCGGCATTTGTCGATGGTGGTAGAGGGAAGGTCATCGAACTTTTCGAGATCCCGAGGCCCTCTTTTCCGTATATCATTCTAGGTGAGAAGCATTTCTCAGTAGAAGTGGTTGGGTCTTGTTTCAGAAGCCGGCGGTTGCTAGTGACGCGTGACATACGTACGTACATACATACATACATATGTCTGTTTACCCGTATAAGCGACTAGCCTTTTGATTTGCATGTGAGCCGGCGGTCGTGTTACCGCGAGTGTTATCCTTGTGAACGTACGGGTCAGCAGATCGCAGTCGTGCCACTGCGGAGACTCCTTCAGACAGCAATACCTACCTTCGGTGTACGTCACCGGCGTCTACGTATCTTCTATGGCATCTTCGTTCCGAGGGTTCCCTGTTAGTGCAGCTCGGTTAAGTCTTTTCTCCTCAGCTCCGTTTTCTTCCTTTTGACTTCATGCATGTAACGGCGTTTCGGTGAAGGTCGAGCAGGGAAGGTAGTCAGCAACGGTAAGACCGATTTCGCAGACTCCATCGGCAGGAATGCAGCGGTTTCTCTTCGTTGTTCACTACTACAACTTCCAGGAATGTCTTTATGTCTTGTTTTCGACAGAGCCCCGCAGCTCACACCCTTCGTCGTCTCCTTCACCTCCTCCGCCTCCCCGGGGTCTCCACGTCGTTTCGCTGGCAACAAGGAGAGTTGCCCGTCTAGGTAGAGGTCATGAGTCTGACATCCGACTCAGTGACATCTCCGTGTCTCGATTACATGCACTCATCAAGTTCAACCAGGTGAGGTGTCTATCGAGTGCGGTTAGCTACCGCCCGCATCGACTTCTCTGTCTTGATGTCTCGATGTGTTACCTCGTATACCCTCGGATAACCGCTTATCTGTTTATCTGAAAAAGAAGAACCGCCAACCAAACTGATCTGTTCTTCTAACTTGCTTGCGCCGACGTGGGTCTACTTTCGCGCTGACGTACGTGACGCGTAAAGTGGTTTTAGTCTATGGTGAGTGCACGCGTCAGCTGCGTCTGATCCTCGTTGCTTACCTATCGATTGACTTGTTCTACATGCTTACTATCATGTGCAGGACAGGGCCGTGACTTGACATTAGCGCTGTAGAGAGGTTGTTTCTGTCTGTTCAACGTTTGTTCCTGCAGTAGGATTCCTCGATCGTTTTTCTTCATCAGCTGTCGATTCGGCTCATATGAGCAGCCCTTCAGTTGCCGGTTCACGTAGCTCGTTTTGCGTTTCCGAAAAAGGCTGTCTTTTTCCACGAGCGCACGAGTGATCTCGCTCGCGGCGTTGTGGGTTGTCGGTTCAGGGGGCCTTCTGGTTGGAAGATCAAAGAAGCAAATTTGGAACGCTTGTTGAGCTGAAGCGGCCACTGAAGCTTGAGCGTGGCGGTACAGGGGTTGCGCTGCAGGTAGGCGCCCAGGAGACTAACGAGGCTCCGCTCTGTGCACTCACAGTTGCCTTTTCTGGAGCTGGCCTCCAGTCATCAGCTGTATTGCTGTAGACACGCGAGACAGCGAATGGGGTCGGCATGCACAGTACAGTCACGAGCGTTTGTCGATCAAAGCTTTGAGAACCAGGGAGAAGAGGCGGGGGTCGTGACTGGCGCAAGTGTGATGGCATTCTAAGCCTGATTGCTCTCCTGATTTTCATTCCCTGCCGTCAACGGTTCTCCACCTCTTGGGGTTCCTGCGGCATTGACGCGCACATGGCTGGTGCGCCCCCCCCCCGAAAGCCCAGAAAGCATCCATGGTTGTCCGTGTGCGTGTCGCGCATCCTGTGTCTCAGCGGAGGCACATCGACTTAGGTGTTCCGCTAGTCCTAGGTTATCCGGGTGTTCGTGTTTCTTCTCGTTCCCTGCAGGTGGGACGTACTGTGATTTCGATAGTTGTTAAGAGACAATGGAACTTTCCCTTGCCTGTCTGCTTAAAAGGAGTCCGGTCACCTGAGAGTGACATTACCGTTTTAGAATATTCTCAGCAACAACAACAAGTGGATGCTGCAGCGGCCGCGGCTTCTGCTGCTGCCTCGGCTGCGGCGTCGGCCGCCGCCTCTGCGGCCGCTTCGGCTTCAGCTGCCGCAGCGTCAGCCGCTGTGGGCGCGGCGGCTGCTCAAGAGCAGGAACGTGGTTCAGGGCCCGAGTTGCGAGGGGGGGGGTGTGGTACTAGTCCTCGTGCGCTCTCTGCAGGACCAGAGATGACGGCTTCTGGGCCAGGTGCTGGAGATGGAGGCGCTGACACTCTCGCTGTCCATCAGTCGTCATTGCTAGTTGAACCAGGAGAGCGATCTGGTGGCTCTGGCGATGTTCAGGAGGCGGGGGGCGCGGCTCGGGTGGGGGAGGAGCAAGTTTTAGGATCCGAGGAAGGCAGAGCTGAAGGGAGATGTCAGGAGGGCAATGCGGACGTGAGACCTTCGTCGGGCGCGGAGGGCGGCGGAGCCATGCGGACGGCGTTTGCGGTGGAAGAAACAGCTGCTACAGCTGTAGCCGGCCAACAGCCAGACGGGGCGGCTGCGGTGTGTCATACTGCCCCCCCTTCGAGTGGCTCGGATCTCTTGCCTGTTATCAGGTGTACTATTGTCACGCAGGGGACGTCGTCAGTCAGCGGAGAGAACGATCGGGCCGAGCCAGAGCAAAGCAAGCGCGAAGCCGAGGCAGCGGAACCCCGGGAAGGAGAACTGGCAGCTGCCACTCGGGAAAGTGGTGTGGAGCTTGATGGCCTTCGAGGAACGAATGCGGCCGGGTGAGTCTTTGTACCCCTGTGGGAAGGTGTCGTGGGTATAGAGCCTTGAGACCGATGCGTTTGAGATGCGTAGGCGAAGCGTAGCTCTGCATGAATTTGCGACAAGTACACGGGGTCAACAGACAACGTGTTGTTTTCCATGGAGCCCAATCCTTTTTTGCCTTCCCGATGCGGTTCCTCGGGCGGACGAATCGGGATACTTGTGGAGGGACTCTGTGTGTAATACCACATCAGAGGAGAGCTAACCTGTGGAAGCGTTTCGCCTGCTCAATCTATATATAGCTGTCGTGCTGAAAGGCTATGCCGTTTCCCAGTCTGTTAAAGAGGCCCTGATGAGTCTCGTTATATCCGCAGACGCGCCGGTTTTTCGTCTTCCTCTCGGCTTCGTACGTCTGCGTATGGAAGGAACAGAACCGATGAGGCGTCTCTTCTTTTGGATGCTTCTGCAGGTCGTGCGAGGCAGTCCGATGTGGGAGTGTTGTCGAACAAACGCTTGACGATGCTCCATCTGGTACTGCCGGTGAACCTGTCTCCGCTGCTCAGCAATCAAAGAAGGAGTCGCAGAAAAAGACGCATGCCGCTAGCTAACACCCTCAGTTCAGCAGCGGGCCTGGAAAGGCCACAATGTTCGATGTTGTCTGCAACACATGCATCTAAGATGACCGGGGGCTGGTACGACCCACGAGCTGCGCATGTGTCTGTATGTGTTTGCTTTTCTCGATTCGTAGCCGGCAGCACATTTCCTGGCTGTACGTTCCTTGTCGGGTATCTCATGGTGTAGCTCGGTTTGTTTTTCATGGAGCCTTACCAGTTGGGCGTGCGTCTGTTGCTTGAGTACCAAGGTAACGGTTGAGACGCCGGTGTGGCTTGCTGCTGAGTGGTAGATAGGTGTCTTGTTGGGGAGCTGTAAAAGGAGTTTTTCCCGTCCGAAGCGCAGGGAGGCTTTCGCCGTCCGGTGTTTGGGGAGATGTAGGTGTGCCACGCAGGGTTTGGGGCTTCGGAGCTTTACGTGATCCGACATGGCTTGTATGCCCCTCCTCCCCTAGTATGCTAGGTTTGCGTTTGCTATAAGCAAGGCTTCGTGTGGGACCCTGCGAGTGTGGGGGTTAGCGTTCAGTTCAGTTCATGTAGTTCGAGGAATGGGCAACAGTAGCTACAGCAATTCGACTTCTGCTGCCTGGTTGTAGGCGAGCGACAGGCAGTCACCTGCATTGACGTACTCTTGTGTACTCTAGTGAGCGAGACGCTGTCGTATATTTCCTCTTTGTTTCGCCAGGTTATCATAACATCATGTGCACAGCCATGTATCGTTCGTTCATGGTCTGGCTTGTTTGTTCTGGCGAAGCCTGGTCTGCTGTAGTTCTAAGGGTTTCAAGAGGAGTCGCGGACACGCGGGCTACAGCACTTTTGGGGTTCGCGGGGTATACGGGGGTGGCGACAACACGAGGCAGCAGTGTGCTCGACAGTTCAAATTTGTATCGAAGAGGCTCTGACCAGCTCAGCGGAGGGACTTCAGAAGACCAGGTGTCTGTCCATATCAAATGACAGTCTGTTGTGGTGCTGGTACACCTTCTACGGAGATGTGGCTGGTCGTGTCGGGGGAGTCTTGGGAGTCACACGAGTCCACGTGCTTGCTGAAGCCTGCTGGCACCTAAGCGTCGCAAGTCGGGGCTGTAACATTGAGTTCGCTATCACGAAGCTTCGCTGCGCCGTTTTTTTTATAGAATCTCTTCGACCTGTAATTCCGTCATCTGTCCTGACAGGGGTCTTAGGGTAGGCGTGGTAGATACTGCTATCCGGCTTTTATTTCTCTCCGGCTCGCTTCGCGGTCCCGAGGCATAGTCAGCCGGCGGAGGCAGTGACTGGGAGGCCCGGTATGTAGTTTTACACTCGCAGGTGCATCGGCCTCTAGGGCAAAGTGTTTTGCACATGAGTCGTAGCTGCTGTTCGTCCGTACACGCCGCTGTGCTTTGCTGGTGCGAATGTAGATGAGTTTCGTGAAAGTCAGGTGTCTTCCAGTAGGCGGGGTAGCTACGGGTATTGCTGAGAGAAGCAAATATACTCGTCTGTGTTCTGCGACTAGGATCCAGACAACATAGTGATAACGCAAGCAGTCGTGATCCCACGGCTGCAGTACTGCTGTTAAGCGTCTTCCGAACTAGCGCTAGCCTCCAGCTCACAGAGGGAAGCAAACGGCGCACTTTTTTTCGAGCTTTCGACGCTGCGTGGGCGCGCATTCCTGCTGGGGTGATGAAACAGCTTGCACTACCGAGGCGAGACCTGGCGAAGCCCGCATTACGCGTGTCTTGTGACCTCTCTTTAAACAAACCGGAGAGCTTTTCTGCTCGCTGTGGCTATTTTCGTCTTTCCTGTTACTCTGAAGAAACTGCCATGCGCTGAGACATCCTGAGATGATTTACCGCGTCTTTTCGAGCCGCCCAAAAGTTAGCTCTCGGTGAAGCTGCGACTGGGGCGTGCATTTAGCAGCCGCTCAAATTGCGGGGTTGCTTTAAGCGAACATGACTGGACGTACGGCTGAAGATACAGAAATGGAAGCTCTCACTGACGTGGGTCATGGTTGGAGAAAAAGCAGAACACAAAGCAAACAAAGCAGCCCTCTCGTGCCACGAGGTTTGTCGCGGCCGTCACAAAGGTCGAGCTCCTGACATTAGCGTGTTCCTGGCTGCGGTTCCACTGCAGTTTCTTTCAGTGCGTGTGATTGCTGAACTGAAAGCGGAATTGCCTTCGGTCTTGCTTGGACGCCGGGTACGTGACTAGAAGCGTCCGACGCCGACGCAGAGGCAAAACTGAAGTGAGCCGCAGCTGTTGTACGAAGCGCTTCTTCGCAGACTTCCTTTCGTGCACGTATATCAAGGAGTTTTCAGACGGAGAAACAGAGGTGCAGGCGTCCTTGAGAGCAGCACTTCAACCCTAGAGCGGGATTCGTCTATGGCAGAGTGGCTGCCTGAAAGGGCTCGTGCCTGCGGCCGCTCGGCTGGCACCAGCGGCCTCACTCCCATCCAAGAGTTGTGTATGCTGTTGTAACCTGGAGGGTGTCGCGTATCGGTAGGCCACTCCTCCCTGCAGCTGCCCTTGCCGGGGCACCCTCGTCAGCTGTGCTTGTGCCTGTTGCTGACGGGATTTCATGGAGGGCACCAGGACACTACCACCCCCAGGGACCGTGTCCCTCGAGGAGCTAGATCCCTCGACCCCCAACCCTGTCGCAGCAGCTGATATTCTTGAGCTTGCTGCCGCCGGGATTTTCTCACCCGAGAGATGGAAAGCCCTGCACTTCGACATGGCATAGTGGTATGATTCGATATCGTTAGTCCTGGTTTCACCCAGACAATAACGTTGGGCAGGCCCTCGGCTGTGGGGAGAACAGGAGCGTGGTTCCGATCTGTTATGCTTTTGCCCTGGTGCTGTTCCCTTAAAGCCACCGTACGAATAATGCCCGGCCTGTCCCGTAGTCTCTGGCTGCTGCTCGTGCAGACCGCACAAAGCTGCTTGTGCTGCATCGTTGCTCATCGATAGCAAAGACCGGTGGTAGGGCGGCGCTGTAAATCCTTTGGGAACTGCAGCTGCCTTTTCCTCCATTGTTACTGATGAATGAGGCAAAGCCTCTTGTTGAGCCGATGACAAGGTGTTGTGCGCATACCCTACCACTGCAGGCAGCTGCTCCTGTACCCGTTTCAGGGTGGCCCTCATTCCCTGGAGCCTTTGCAGAGCAGCGGACTGTAGCACGACTGCACCGGGCTGAGTTTGCTTCTCTTTGTTTAAGCACGGGACCGATTGAACCGCTGGCAACGCCTGGGTGCGGGAGCCTTCTGTGCGTTCCTGACTCCCGTTTCTGTGCTCAGCTCGGGTGCGGCTGGACGCTCTCCGTTCCCGTTCCTCTCGTCTCTGTGTGGAACTGTCGCGGTCGCTTGCCCGACCCTGTACATACTGTTGTTGAATGGCATCCCTCGCTGATTGGTGCTGAAGGGGACACGGGCCCACTTGGCTCAGCACTTTAGCTAGCTGGTCATCGATGTGGACCAACTGCTGCTCGAGCTCCCGAACGCGCATGGACTGAAGGGAAAACAGATCGACCAACTGCAGCTTCTCCTTTTCGCGCTGCTGCTCTAAAGCTAGTAGACGGCTCCGATCCTTCTCAGCATCCGCTAGCTGCTGTTGCAGCTGACGAATTTGTTCGTACGAGCCAGGCGTATAGGTAGAAGGCGTCGAAGTAGGTGGCACCATCGAATTGCCTTTCACGTCAGGCGGCGCCGGCGAGGACCCTGCTGACGACGATGAGCATATTGTGAAGCTGCGGTGCTGGTCTTCCAGCAGGCGGATCTGAAAACGCAAGGCAACTCCAACCCGCATGCAGGCCTATGCGGTGAACAGTTGAGGGACCAAAAACAGGCTTTTCCTCAGTACTTAGTAAATAACCGCTTACACGCCAGCCCTCTCCATGCATTTGTCCCAGTTCGTACATATTCTCAGCACCAAACAACAAGACAGCACTGTTGTACGTGCGCCTGCCTTTTGCGAAGAACCCAGTGGCTGGACTGAAGACCTGACTCTTCAATTCTCTAGCCCCTCCACGCGATGTGTAGCTATTGTCTTCAAAAAGGCATGGACGCTTCTTCTCCTTTTCACCTCTCCTTGCGATTCAGGTTGTGTAGTAAAGTTTGTACATATGGAAGCGTGGTCTGTGAATATCCTACCACTTCTCCAGTGCGAAACCCTGCCCCATATGCGTCTGGAACGCATATTTTTGCGTTCCACACGCAGGCGTGGACGGATAAACAGGCTCTGAAGCCCGGTGACACTTATGACTTTTCAGTTAGCGCATGTCCTAACAACATCACATCATCCAGTCGCCTTCGCAGGACAACTCTAACTAAAGATCTACTTGAGTCCTTTTTGCAACAGGCAAGACCGACAAAGAGCCATGCTTACTTACCTTCTGCTGCTGACGAGTCATTTCCTGTTTAGCGTCTTGGAGTTGTCTCCTGAGATCTTCATTCTCCCGGACTGAGGACAAGGTGGCTCCGCTGCTGCCGTCAGGCCCTCCTCCTCGTGCGACCGGTTCCACCTGCTGAGGATCCGGTGTTCGGTGCAGGGCCTGTTGCTGCGTTAATGCAGCTTGCAGCCGCAGTCTCAGACTTCTATTCTCTGCCTCCTGTTGTCGAGTGACTTCATTCTGCTTTTGAAGTTGCGAAAGCAAGTCCTTGACCTCCGTTTCTTTCCTGCTGAGTTCCTGCTGATGCAGCGCTTCCTCGAGTTCCGCCTTCTTGCATAGGCTTTTATACGCAGCCGCGAGGTTCTGCGCCTGCTGCGGGCACATTTGATTCGTAGGAACAGCTTGTTTACTGGCGTTGGCCAATTTCTCTTCGTCGTACTTCTTTTGCAGATCTGACAGTTGGCTCTGGGTTTCAGCCAGCTGCCGTTCAAGGTGAGCTTTCTGTGATTCAGCAGCTTGTTGCAGTTCGACTTCTCTTGCGTTGATACGCTCTTTCAATGTGGCTTCTGATTCATCCCGAAGTTGCTGCTTCTCGGTCTCGTGCTGTTGCCGCGCTTCGTTGATCTGACTCGAAAGAATCGCGCTTTCGGATCTGGCGGCCGATAGCTAAAAGGTACACGCAACCGCAGGTAAAATGCAGCGGGCCCTGGCTGTAACCTTGTACGTATTTGTGAGACAGGAAGATAATAACCCAAGGAGATCCGGCCAAGCCCCTCAACGGTGCTATGCACCAGTGTGTATTCCAAGCGGCGAGCGACTGCAGATCGTGTTGGGCGAAACCGCCAGATGTGGAACACAAATCTCACTGCAGAAAGCAAAATGCCGCTGCACTTGGGGATATGGTGCGGGCTCTTCTTCCGTTACATGAGAGCCTTGTGCTCACGCCAGCCAGCCAAGACACTCACTTCCGATTGGAGGCGTTCTATCGTTGCGCGACTCTGCACGGAATACAACACAGCCGTTAACAAAGGCGTTTTGCTTTGGTTCTGACGTCTCTTGAAAACAGAGCCGGGTCTGCGTCTTTCGCCGTCCGATGACCCGAGATTCTAGGCACACCCGTACCCGTAGTCCTGCTGAAGTTCCATGCAGCTGGCCACACAGAAGCCAGTTAGTTCCTTGAGCGCGTCCGACAGAGCTCGTTCAGAGCCAAAAGCACGACGAAATCTGCCTTTGCGTGGGTCACTTAGTCGATACAAACCTGCGAAAACTGAAACGACGCCGAGTCTTGGCTAACAGTGAGTACCTTAGCAACCGCTGCCTTCTGCTATCCTTGGAAGGCATAAGAAACACGAATTCAGCAGTACAGCACAGTGGAAGCCTCTGGAGAACTTCAAAGTACCCGAACAACAGCTGCACACACGCGAGGCGCTGATACTCGTGAATATGCGCTCTCGAAAGGATGGGCACGCACCTGTTCCTGTTCCTTCTGAAAGGCAGCCATCCGTTCCTTAGTACGGAAGGCGCTGTTCCTCACGAGGCTCAAGAAAGCTCTCTGGAGTGTATCCCTGCGAAATCCTTCGTTTCGCTCTGTCATCCACCGAAGGACGGCTCCCAAGCGACGATTTCTACTGTAGAGTGCTTGGCGGGATGTGAGTCCGTCTCTCCTACAAATAAGAACCAAGCATTTCATATTATCTTTCGAAGCTGCTCTGTACGGATTGTAGGGTGCTTCTCTGTGCGTGTGTAGTTAAGCACTTCAGAAGAAACGGAGCGGAGAATACTTGTTCCCTGCCAGTAAGCAGGACAGCATTCACGCGTGGCACACGCTGTGCAAGAAAAGGTCCTTCATCAGCAAAGACGTCACGTTGATTGCGGGTATCGAACCACAATCTTTGCGCGTTTGCTTTTTCTTCGCATGCCGTGGATGCATCCGAAAAAAACGCTGGAAGGGTTCCATGCCGAGCGTCTACTGTGCTGACTGAGAGTTGCCTCCCAGATTACAGAGGGAAGCATCCGACTAATTGCCCGCACTTAGCCAGTCAAAACGAGCGGCTTGTTCTCAAACAAGCCAGTACTGCAGGCATCTGAAAGGAAGGGACTATACTGAGTGTGGTGGTTATAGACGCTAACGTATACTGAACTGTACGCGTGTGTTCTACTAACTTGGCTATCTCACTCCAGACACTGGAGTACTGTGATACTGTACACTTCCAGAAGGAAATAGACGAAATGTACTCGTACCGCTCATAAGAACAGCAAGTCCAGATAAGAGATCTTCTTACGTCCTGTGAGCGTCGGTAGCAAGCCTTTTCTCGAGAGAAGCAGACGAGGCGTGCTCCCGCTCAGATGTCTTTCCATGGCGCGGGGCCGTGCAAACGCTCCGTCGCCCTTCAGAACACTCTGATGACCTTGAGACAGATGACGCAGAAGAACAAACCCGTTTCCTCCATGATCTTTCCGGAAAGGCGCTGGTCCGGTTGTCACTCCCGTGTTTTTCCTCTGGTTCTGTCTGCTCGCTGCCCGCGCGGCTTGGGCAGCCCAAAGTCTCTTCCATGTCGTGTTTGGCCTGATAGTCTCCACCCTCTCGCCTACTACGAGTCGCACTCCCCCGACTTCTCTCTCCGTGTTGAGAGTCCTTCCTTATCCCAGCACAATCAGGGGCAGCACCTTCGGGTATACTTGAAACATCCCTTCCCGGACGAGAGGAGCGCCCGTGACGCCGACACGAGTGTTTCTCAAATTCCAAACCGATCGGATAATCAGACAAGCGTTCCTCTATCCGCACCATATACTGGCGTAGATGTAGCATCATGGCTCGTAGCTCTTTCTCGGTGGTCTCAGATTTGGAGTCCAGCTCGCCCGCCCCAGTTTCCTCGCCGCACCCCGCACCAGTGGCTGTCTCTTCATGCTCTCCCTCTTTCGTCCTCGATTCGAGGCTGCTCTCCTCAGCGTGCTTCCCTAGGATGTTTGCAGTACATGTGACGTCATTTCTCTTGTCTAGTTCTCCCTCTCGGGTCTCGTCCCTGTGGCTTTGCTCCCGGTGGGCTGAATTTCTTACAGCGGGCGTGAGTTTCGAACCAGAAGACAAAGGCGGTGCCTCCGGTCCGTGGACAGAAGAATCAGGGGGGGGAGCAGGTCCCAGCGGAGCAAAGGAGGGAGGGAACCGCGAGTTCAGACTTCTATCAGCAGCGAGCGCAAGGAGCCCACTACCGACGTCTGGGCTGTCCTCCCTCTTTCTTGCAGAACTTTCAGAGCAAGTTTCCTGTCTCTGCACAGAAGACTCTCTTCCGCCCGCGCCTTCCTCCCCTCCCCAAGCGCTTCCCGCAGTTGTTGTCAGGGCTGTCGGCACCTCGATGTCAATCCCTTCTGCGGAATGCTGCATGCCTATCCCCTGGGATTCCGCACTCTGTCCCAAAAGCGAAGAAGCATGATGAGGTTCCTCTGAATGAAGATTAGCGATAGCACAAGGGTCCGGTTTCTGAGGCCCTAGAGTCCTCTCCTTTTCTCCGGTTGCGTCGGTATGATCTTTGGGGAAGTCGTGCACCATTCCTGTTGTTGGAGCACTGGCGCATTCAGTCGGGGTACTGCTATCAGTTTGGACTGGTAGAGAGTTAGGTTCAAAGAAGCTTGTCCCTGCTACGGAAGCTCCCGGGTCAAATACAGGAGCAGCCCTCTCCTCGACTGAAGATCTATATGTTTCTCCGTACGTTTCCACAGGTGCACACAATTGATCTGAAGCCGATTCGTCGGTCTTCTGTTGAGGATGATCTAGCGTGTAACCTTGTATCATCTGCGATGGTTCTCTGGGGAGCTGAGGACGTTCTTGGGGTCTCTGCCTCATCGTTTGTCCATTTTGTTCCTGCAGTAGAATCCGCTGTTGCTGCTTCAATTGTCGCCGCTGAAGAATTTGCTGCGCCTGATTCATAAGGAAATCCATACGCTTGATACTGCTCGTCAATGTCGTTTTCCGACAGCTTTCAGCAAGGGTGAAGTTGCTACGACTGCAACAGCAGCTCGACTCTCCCCCGCCGTCACTCGACCAGCCTGTCCCGCCGGAAGCTCCCGCCCCCATAGCAGCCTCACCTTCGTGTCCCACATCGACGGTCCCGTTTCTCTGCCCACCTAAGAAAAGCAAACAGGACAACAGATGCCACCCATGTCGCTCAGGATATCCACGGCAATCGTTTTACGTAAGCGAATGAAAAGTGACTAGTGCCACAAGTCTCTAAGATAATTTTGCAGAAATCTCGCGTCTCCACCATATAGCTGTGGGACAGGAAGAGAACAACCTACGCCACGAGTTTTAACCCGAGGTAGAGAATATCGCGTGCCGAGTCGGTGACAGTCTCCAGGTCCTGTGACTGAGGTCTTTTCGAAGAAAGGTCTATAATTCAGATCTGCACTTCGAATCCTAACAAGAACCTTCCCATGTCAACAGCTGCAACAATTCGCTTAGAGTGAGATCCACAATGCTTCTCACCTGCTTCTCGCCCAAGTCCTAGAGTCGAGCAGAGTACTTTCCCTGTTCCGGAGACGAGGTTTGGACTCGACGCGGGGCTCTGAGCCCTTCCTTTCACCGAAACGCTGTCGTCCGGAAAGATATCCTCTCCTTCGCTACATATGCTCTCCCCCGGAACGCTCCCCGAGTCGAGAGTCCTCTCCAAGAACGGATTTCGCGCTTGACTTCGGGTCCGCCCCAATAAATGTGTATCAGGCAGCGTCCGTGCACGGCGCGCACCTGTGCAGTCTTCATTCATTGCCGACTCGGGAGAATACCTTCGCGAAAGCCTAGTGCCGTAAGTCGTCGCTCCAGATGATCGACGTGAGAGACTGTTTGTGAACGCACTCCCTCTACATGCATCGGAAGATGCGGCGGGAGAGGCTTGTCGCTGAGCAGCAGGGTCGTCTCTGTGCTCCGCATAGTTCGGAGTCTCTACATCGGCGTCCCCTGACAAGATGCCATAGCTCTTATTCCCGTGCACGGCCGGTCTCACTTGGGCGACCGCTTCAGGCAGCGTTCCTTCCCGCTCATACACGCTGGCTGTCGAGGGTTCACGTGGAGCCGCGGGCTCCTCCGGGACAGGAACACGCTGCGTGGGTGCAGACACAACAGATACTGCTTCAGCGAGCATGACAGAGTCAGTGGCTTGACCAGGCGTCCCCGCTATAAACTTCAGCGGGCACTTGGGAGCAGTCAAAGATTTCGATGTGGACAGGGCAACGACAGAAGTAGCACCTCGGGACTTAGACAGAGAACTCAGATGTAAGAGGGAGGAAGACAGGGGCCGGTTCTGCTTGCTGAGATCACGGAGAGTGGGTGTTAGGAAGGAGAAGTTTCCCGCGCAAGCCCTGCCGGAAGTTGCATGGGCAAGGAGCTTGCGTTGTTGTTGCTGAGAGTGAAGAAGAAACAGCTGATGAGCAGTGGAAGAAGAGAGGGAAGAGGACGACGCTCGCAGAGAGAAAATGATGACGTTGCACCGATTGGCGCCACGGGCGCTGCTGTGTAGAGCTGCACGGAACACATTCATCAGTTCGTCAACGGAAGACCAGGATGGCGGAAGAAGGGGAGAGGACAGAGTCAGCCGATATTTTGCCTCCGTGGGGCCGAGGTCCAGCTCCGAGAGAGGAATATGAGTCTCAGCAAGCGCTGCGGTACACGAGGAGGGGAGAATCATGCCCCCAGACGGAGCAGTGGGGATGTCGGCAATATCTCGATGGAACTGTAGTGTCAAAACCTGAGAAAGAGATCGAAAAAAGCACGCGCAATCCATCGGATGAAAGCGAAGCCGACTAGAGAGGAGAGAAAGAAACCTCAGGGGGTGAAACGCGGGTGTGAGAGAGCCTTAGGCAAGAGAAAAAACTTTGTAGGCGTCTTTCCCGAGAGTGTATTGCCTGTGGCCGGCGGGCCACAGTCTCTAGTCGGCCAAGGACTTGAAGTCAGTACTAATTGTACTACGCGCGCGCCCGTACAGACGCCATTGTTGTAACAGAAATGCTACACTTACCTGGACGGCTCTCCCGGGCGTGCCGCGGTTCGGTTGATCTTCGTCCCATTGTCTGTGCTGCAGTTGTCGTGTCTGAATAATAACTTCCTCTAGCACCAGTGGGCCCCACCCACTTTTCTGAATTAGAACCTCCTCCTTCCAGGTCATTCTTCTCTTCCCACGTTTCGCGGAGTGACATGGCTGCACAGAATTTTCTTCTTCGGGCGCCCCGTCATACACAGGAGAGAAGCTGACGACAGAACACAGAATTGCTGGAGTTCCTTGAAAGGACAGATCGCCCCGCCACCTTGTTGGACCGGTTACCACAATGCGGACTGCATAGCTACTCTCCGCTCCGCTATAACTAGTGCCTTGTGGTTCCGGATTCACATCATCCTTGACGGGAGAACTCGGATCCTGGCGTGAGGGGGGCGAAGCCTCATTGAGTCTGTGTGTGAAAGGAGAAGAGAGGACACTAGTCGAGTCAGACTCTGGTCCTGGCGGGTGCTCTGCTGGGGCGCAGTTTTCAGTCGAAAGTCGGTCTAAAGCAATACAATGGGAAGACGAGAACGGACCCGTGCCCTCAGTTATTTCTTCGGGTGCAGGCTCATGCATTACTGTGGCGGTGACCGGCTGCGAACGAGCGTTGCGAAAGGAGGTACCATGTGCCACCAGAGCATGCTGAGGAGAAAGAATCAAGTTATACTCTTCTTCGTCATCTCCCGCTCCGCCTTCTTGAGCGCCGGCCTTCGCAGCATACTTGTCTTTGTCGCCGGCAGCGCCTCCGGAGTAGGAAGCCGGGCGTGCAGTGACTTCGTGGCTGGAAAACTCCATAGTCACAGAAACTGCGGAGTAGAGTCACAATAAACTGTATATTCCCAAGCAAACCCTGCTGTGGAAGTGAGGTCCGCGCCAGGCATCGGACAACCGGTTCCTGATGCGCGGAGAAGTCGTTACGCCGTTGGAGGCAAAGAGCAGTTGAGGCGGCACGGGGCTGGCGCACAGGCCGCATGCGTATGCTGAAGCGAACGAACCACTTGCGGCCCCAACGTCCCCACAAAACCCACAAGAAATGCACTTTCAGTTTTGTAAATCATACTCAACAGCCAAAACAAAAATAAAAGATGCTCTGCAGAGTAAACAGGACGGCCTCTTGCCGGCGTCACGTCTTGAGACGTGGCGGGACGCAAACCCCTCTCGCGGGAAATCTGGAAGCCATACAATCAGTTAGTTACTCTGCTGAAATCACTCGGCAAACAAGCTTTACAACATGACGGAAACACCGCAGGTGACGTAAGCAAACAAAGCCTTTCAGCTAGAAGTGAAACAACCTTGTTGAGTGCGGCAGCCCAGAAGACACGGCACGGGCTGTGTAAGACACGCCCGTACAACGAGCTAGCTGCTTGGGAAGTTTCTGCCCCACGGGTTAAGGTTTGGGACTGGCACGATGGGAAACACTACAAAGCAGAACTGGACAATATGCCCTCACACTCCGAGACTTTCTTTGCAGCTGGGGTATTGCGCGTAGATTGTCTTTCAGGTACCGGTCACGCGACTTTGAGCGGCAAAGGTAGAGGAACACCTTTCCGCAACCATACGAGGTAGTCAACACGGGATCACTTCATCCCACGCTGTACTGTCCCCGGTCTACGAGCCCGATGGCGTTGCCGTCCAGCTTCTCTCGCGCCGTCGAAAGTAACCTGGCAGCATGCAGCATCCCAGTACACGAGAGAAACCGGGCGAGAGGGACCACTCCAATGAAGTTTCCTTCGGGGCAAAAGCAGCCTTTGAACTGCATACAGTTTAGGTGTTCAGCTACTTCTTACCAGTTGCGGAACGCTACTGGGTGCGAACGATGAACTGAGATTTCATCAGCAGGCTCCTGTAGAGCGGTGGACAAAAAAGCGAGCCAGCGTCTGCTTCCCCCGGCTCTGCATACGTTTCAGAGACCGGTACGAGCACAGCTTCAAGATGCAACGGGCTTGACCCGGTCCTAGTCCACTCCAGGATCCCGCCGGAGGTGACCAGTGTGGTTCAGTCTGTCCGGAGTCCTTTGTTGGGACAGAAGAAAAAGACGATCTTAGACTCCAGTCATTGCCCCGGCCCTGCATCCCTCATGGGGTAGCCTGAAGAATGTATCGCGTTCCTACGCTTTCCTGACCCGGTGTCCGTTAGAGTCCCGCGCGCAACACACTTGATCCCTCAGAAGCCAACTGGGGCCACCTATATATCCTGGAACTTATGGAAGGTTTGCTTCAATGAGTGGGCAAAAACATCACAGCTTCTGTTCTGGGAGCAAAGTGGGCCATGTGGGCACTGTTCCTCCTGCGAGCCGGCTATGCTCGGGGCACGGCGACCGTCTCTCTCTAAGTGACCGCGTGCCCGCCTTGCTTTCTGGGTCGCAGTGACTCCAAGAAGATACTGCCATTTCCACCACGCCATTTTTCCTTCATGTGTTTGTTCGTCCTGGTTTGATAAATACGTCTCTCATAGTAGTGACCGTGTGCCTGCCGTGTTTCCTGGGTTGCAGCGGCTTCACGGAGAAACTGCCAGACCACCACGTTTTTTTTATCGTGCTTGTTCCTCCTTGTTTGATCATCTAAGGAGCGTGGCCTCTCCTGCGGCGGCAGCGACCTACAGTTCAGTGCCGCCGGCAGTACAATGTTCCCACAGCTGAAGAGCCACACGCATCCTTATCACGCCCCGTAGCCGAGTGGCTAAATGTTTGTCCTGTCCCTGTTCACCATGCCATGCTACGGGATACCTCCTGCGGCTTTAGCGTTTTCACTAATCATTTTCCGCACGATATCGGGCGCCCCTGCAGGACCCCACTCAGACGGTTTTCTTCACGTAGACAAAGCCCGCGGCGTGCAGAAGCATCCGCATACGGAGCTTGACCAGATTCCTTCCGCGGACGTCGCAGCACTGCTGCCGAGAATACTCGTCGCACCCAAGCCTGGGCCACTTCTCAAACTCGACAGAAAAAAGAAGGAAACGGGAAAGATGCGGGAGGACTGGTACTCGCCACCACCATCATCTGCGAAGGAAATACCCTCTGACGAGGGCGTGAGGGAGATTGCTGAGACGAGGCGCACCTGCGCGATGGTGCCGCAGTCAGTCGAGAGAGTGTGTTCAAAGAGAATTATCAAGCAGAAGTCATATGCTTGCCCCTCAGACTTCTTTCCCGAGGTCTGCACCGAAACAGAGGAGATCCGCATGGTCGATTGCCCTAAACTAGTAAAGAAAGAGATTGATTACGACTGCCCCAAAATGACGCTTAGCAAACTGTGTTACAAAATACCGCGCACAGTTACCACCATTTGCAAGAGGAAGACATCAAAATTCGTTAAAAAGGCCTGTCCAAAGCAATCCCAGGAGTTAGTTTGTCGTACAAAAAGTGTCCAAGTTCCTGACACCTGCTTTGAGAATATGCCACGAGACGTGCCTTATTCCTGTGAAAAGGCTCAGACCCGGCTGGAGTGTGACATTGATTTTCGAGTCGACACAGGATTATGCACCCGAGAGAGAACCGTACCTATAACCTACGAGTACGAGGACGCAGTAACCGAGCGCAGATGCAGGACTATCAAGAAACCAATCAAAAAGACTTGCTCGAAGGAGGTCGTTGTGGATGAATCTTTTTCGTGCTCGAGGAAGGTGCTGAAGCCTAAGTGCGTCCAAGTCCCAGAGATAAGGGAGAAGATGTGTCTTGAGACAAAAATGAAGAAGGAATCTTACCCTTGCCAAGAAGTTAGAATGCAACAAGTGGCTAGCAAGTGCAGCCGACTGACATCAGATCGTGACAGATCTTCCTTATGTCGCAATCAGGACGAGAACTGCAACGTGATGCGGAAGGACACTTCGTCCCTTGAAATGTACCCGTGTGAAAAGACGGTGCCGGTAAGCTCAAGAAAACAGCTTCGGTGCAACGCTACCTATTGAGTTTGTGAGCGGAGTGTGCTCTTTTCCAGCTGCGGTCATGGGACGCTAGGACCAAGCAGGCTGCTAACCACTCCAAGTTTTAACGGCAGTCAGGAGATCTGAAACGCTTGGAAGTCCAATCTAGCTTGCTATCCACTCGCCCAGTGATCCACGACCTTTGTGCCTAGCCCCACGGCTTAAGGCGAGTGACCCAGGTCTGTGAAACGGGAACTCGCCCGGGGCGTATCATCAGCTGCAGTCCAACACGGAAAGCTAACAACTTGAAGACGCTTCAGGGCCCGCTGCATGGGCCTTTAGGGATCGCCGAGGTGCAGTAGCGACTAGCCATATTCCACGCAGACACTGATGGTGGAGCATGGTAACCGCAATGGGACTACTGTTACTCCGCATCAGTTGTGGTAGCCACACGGTGCCGAGCTGATGTGTTTGATCCATCAAAGCAGGAGGCAGCTGAGTGCCCTGAGCTTCACGTGAATACAGGGACCGCGAAAGGCTACGTGTACACAGACTGGGACAGCAGCTTATGCTTTGCTGTTGTCAGGTCGCCGTACCGTCCGTTTGCACACGGGAAATCCCTTTCGAGGCGTCTTCTCCTTGTAGCGAGACAAAGCTTGTTGAGAAGTGCCAGGTGACAGAAGAAAGTGTTCAGGATACTTGTGTGAGGCAGGTTAGCCGACAACAAGAGTATCCATGTACAGATATTGTTGATGCAGAGGAATGCGACGACGTGGTGAAGAAGACAATGAGAACAGGGCTTCTGCGGACTGACATCAAGATTGAACAGTACGCATGCGAGAAGCCAGTGTCCGCAGAAAAGTGTACCGAAATACTCGAGCTCTCCCCAAGTACCTGTATCGCATCTGTGATGAAGACCGTGAAGCGAGACTGCACTCGCGACACGCTAGCCGAAGTGTGTGAAATCGTCGAAAGAACCGTGGAGGGCACTTGCGTGGAAGAGGAGATCGTTGACGAGGAGTACCTCTGCCCACGGCTGGAGTTCGAGGAGGTGAGTCTGCCGAACCATGAACCGGTTTTCTGACGTGTTGCTGACCGCTTTGAGCAACCGCCAGCCTGGTTGCAGACTTGCATACACGGCCCCCCGGCCCGGGCACTTAACAAATCAGTGTCACCCGATCTAGACGCCAGAAGGGGAGGGAGGGGAGAGTGACCCACAAAGCAAGTATGCCCATAATCCTGACTGCTTACAACTCCGCTGTACTACTACATGTCTTTACTCGCAGAAGTGCCGCACCGTGCAACAATGGGAAATGGGGAGGTGCACGGAGACGGTCGAAGAAGAAGTGCCAGGGAAGTGTAGTGAGACTGTGCCGGTTCTCAGCTGCAAGCCATCTGATACGCCAGTTGACAAGACTTGCTTCCAAGAAGACGAGGAAGAGATTTCATTCCCGTGCTACGACTTGGAATACAAGGAGGAGTGTCAGGATTTTTTATTGACCAGCAACAAGGCGGACGTACAATAAAAGCAACTGCGGTTTGCATGCCCGTGGAAAAATTTGTGTGTCATCTTGTTTTAACCGGCGAACAATGTTCGTATCCGTCGCTCGAGCTCGACGCAACTCTGCAACAATGAATAAGCCTAACAAAGTCTTTTGCTGCGGGTCGGCATGGCATCTTGTGCTCCAACCGGACCTGGCTACGAGACCGTATCTGCGTCCCTGACCTTTTGGTTCGTGGCAACAGGGGCAGTTACGGGTGGTTGGGTACGTGCAAGCCGTACGAATGGACGCGCAACCCACAAGCGGCGACTTTCGTGTTTGGCACACCAACGAGAGTACCATTCACGCACCTAACACAAAGCTTCAGCACGAGGCCAACCTAAAACCTTCAGTAAACGAAAGGGGCAATAAATTTCACACTACAGCACATGGCACCAGAATTGTTTTTCTCCTAGAACCCATGTGAACTAGAACGCATACAAGGTCTGCTGCCCCACAAAAGAAACAGAGATGCAGACCCCGGAGCAACGGCGGAACATCAAATAGTACATGTCGGTGATCCAGTGACATTGCACGAAAAGAAGCCGACACAGGCCTCGCGTTACAAATAGTTCACCCACGGCTCCGACACTCCCCTAGCCGAGATGCAACAACGGAGACAACAATCACAGCGGTACCAACGGCACCCTGCTTATGTGGGATGAAGATCTCACCCCTGCCTCGGTGCACGAAGTAAACAATCGCGAACAAATGACCAACAGGATCGATTGTTGAGCCGCCCTCCCCCCTCCCCTTGCAGTCTCTGAGTTGTCCGACCGCGCTGCCGCGTTCCTTGCAGTGCCATCGTTATTCCGTGGGGGCGGTCTTCGCCTCAGGTGCTGGCTTCGGAACGAGGCCCGGTTTCGGGAGCGCCTTCGTAGGTATTGCGCTAAGAGACTTTTTAGCCAGCAGCGGTTTCGGCGTTGTCCCAGCGTCCTCCTTCTCTTCTCCCTTCGAGCTCATCGACTTAAGGTTTATGTTTTCGAGAGACTTCTTGATGCCTAGCGGCAACTTGTCCGCCATTTTTTCTAGAGATTTCCGACTCTGGAGCAGTTTCGGTCCCCCGTTCTGTGGCGCGTCCTTCGTTTCTGATTTTTCCGGACTGGACGACGGTGATTCCGGTTTTGGCGGAGGCATTTTCTCCAGTGACTTTTTCGGTAGGAGTGGTACCTGGCCTTCGTCTTGCTTTGCCTCAGTAGCGCCTGGGGCTTTGGCTGGGGGAAGTTTCTCAAATGACTTCCTTGCAAGCACACTCGTCACTGTCTCTTTGGCTATCCCTGGAGCGGGTTTAGGTACAGCGACCTTCTTCATTACAAGCGCCTTGGGTGTCGCTTTGGCTTCCGATGCTGGAGCAGAGTTTTCGGATTCAGGCACCTTGTCCGCCTTTGACGAATCCTGTCCTGCAACAGCTTCAGGCAAAGATTTGGGTGAAGCCGCCTTCTCCAGAGCCTTCTTTGGAATAGGGACCTCAGCGTTTTCTTTCACCGGCGTCCCAGTTGTCGTTGATTCTTGGGCCTTCTCGCCTGTGGCAGCCTTCGAAGGTGGACTGAGGTTGATATTCTCTAGAGACTTCTTGATTCCCAGGGGCAATTTTGACGCCATGTTTTCCAAAGACTTCCGACTCTGAATAAGCTTTGGACCGGCCTTGGAGCCAACACCGTCGGTTTTACCTGCCTCTGATGCAGCCTTTGTCGGGGGCGCCTTGTCAAGGGAAGTCTTTGCAAGGGGAACTTCAGGCGCTGTTTTCGGTTCCAGGGGCGCTTTCGACTTTGGCTCCAGTTTCAGATCGTCCTTCGACACTTCTTCCGGGGCCGAGGCAGGTGCGGCTGCGGCCTGGCTAATTGCGTTTAAGGATCCTCCTGGTTTCTCCAGGGCATTCCTCTCCGCCTCCTTTTCGATGACCTCCGGCTTCGTCTGCGATGCAGCTGCACCAAATATGCTATAGAACAAGTCAGAAATGCTAGTCGACATGCTGCGCTCCTTTTTCATCTCCGCTGCGTCCCCTTTTGCCTCTATTTCCTTCTCATCGGATTTTGCCTCAGCAGTGTTGTGCTCTACACCTGGCTGAAGAGAACTTGATCCACCTTCGCCACCTACCGACCCCTGCTTCACTAACGCGTCAGCTGCCTTCGCTAGTCCGGGAGCCTTCGCCTCACCCGCAGCCTTCCCATCCACCGAATCGCGCTTCGCTAACCCGTCAGCTGCCTTCGCCTCCAGCACACCCTTCGGTGCAATCTTGGGCACCACCGCCTTCACTAGGCCAGGAGCCTTCGCCTCACCCGCAGCCTTCCCATCCACCGAATCCTGCTTCGCC
>NW_027155134.1:0-230 GCF_002600585.1 Cystoisospora suis | reverse complement strand
ACACCCTTTGGCGCAATCTTGGGTACCACAGACTTCGCCAGACCAGGAGTCTTCGCCTCACCTGAAGTCTTACCCTCCACCGAACCTTGCTTCGCCAATCCATCCACCGTTGTCGGCACCGGTACACTCTTCGGTGCAATCTTGGGCACCACAGACTTCGCCAGTCCGGGAGTCTTCGCCTCACCTGGAGTCTTACCCTCCACCGAACCTTGCTTCACCAACTCGTCAGC
>NW_027155133.1:7478-10846 GCF_002600585.1 Cystoisospora suis | reverse complement strand
GGGGGGGGGGGGGGTGCTGGTAGTAATAGCGGTGTGGGTAGTAGTAGGAGTAGTAGTAATGTAGGGTACATGCGAGCGGTCCTCTTATGTCTACAAGAGCTCTTGAGGATCGCTGCATGCGCTGACGCTTCTCTTGCGGATGTCTTGCTTCAAAAGGTAAGGAAAGAAAGAAAGAAAGAAAGTTGTCTCGAAGAAACGTGGCGTAAAAAGACAGACACTGAGATAGATAGATAGATAGATAGATTAAAGATAGATAGATAGATAGATCGTGTTTGTGTATGTGGAAATCTGTATGGATGTAGGCCGTGAATGTTCCATGTGGAGAAGCGAAGAAAGAGACGTGGAAGAGAGAGATGTCGAAGAAATCTCTTAACAGTCGATTTCTCTCTTTTCTCTTTCTTATTTTGTTGACTATCTCTCTGGTGTCTGTGAGGCTTCTCTTTGCATCAGCGACTTTTCAATAGACATTCTTTCTCTTCTTTCTCCATGTCTAGGAAAGAGGTTTCTAAGGCTATGTGTAGAGATCTATCTTTTTACTTCTCTACCGATCACTCTCGGAACGACTAGAAAAGTTATCTTGGTTCTCCTCCTCTTTACCTTGCTTCTCTCTCTCTTTACCTTTCTTTCCCTCTCTCCTCATCTTTCTCTCTCTCTCTTTCTCTGCTTATCTTTCTCTCCTCCCCCTCTCTCTCTTTATCTATGTCTATTTTTCTTTCTCATTCTTTCTTTCTTTCTTTCTTTGTGTGTTTCGTCATTTGTATCGAATCAGGTGTACAGGATGCTTGAGGAGTTGCCTCGCCTTCATAGCGCTGTCGAAGTGGATGGCACCTTTCTTACCTGGTAAGAAAAAGAAGAAGAAAGAAGGAGAAGAAGACAGAGAAAGGGAGCTTGTCGTTTGCTTGCGTGTGTTCTTTTGGAGAGATGGATTTGGTAGGCAATGGAGACAGCTAGGGCTTTTTCTTTCTCTTCTGATAAAGGCGGAGGAAGTGTTCACAACCCTCTCTTCTTCACTCGTCTTTCTTTCCTTCTTCGTGTCTATTCTCTTTCTCTTTCTTTCTTTGTGTGTTTCGCTTCTTCTCTTTCAGTGATCGACAATCGATATCTCTCTTTTATCCTCTCTGTCTCTTAACGACCCATACACATGAAGACATACGACGATGTGCATGTAAAGCTCTCGCCTTATCGTCGGAGGCATCGATTGTCCAGAAGATCACCTCCTCCTTAGCATCGAAACACTCCCCTTCCTATACGAGTAGCTCCTCGAGTCAGGAGAAAAGAAAGGGCCAGAGAACCTTTACGAAGAAAGAAGAAGAAAGCGAAAGCGAGGGAGATGAAAGCGAAGAAGAGAAAAGCCATATAAAGATAATGAGAGATGAATTAACGTTCGGAATGAAGAGAAGAGAAAGAAGAAATGACTGCTCCGAAGATCGGCTTGCCAGTCAACGAAGGGGAGGTCTAGTGAATACAGCAAGAGATCTTGAAGAATTTTCGACAGAAAGGGAAGAAGACTTTTTGTCATATCTCTTCCCGTCTTGCAGTGTACCTACACCTCTCATTGCTACTGTCCCTCTGGAATCCAAAGCTTCTTTAAAGAAACAAAGAAAAGAAGAAAAGAAGAAGAAAAGGATGAAGGAGGAAGATGAACCCTCTCCTTCTCTTTCTTCTCCTCCGCTTTCTGCGAAATCGATACAGGGAGGAAAACAAGGAGATGACAAGAAAAGAAAGAGAAAGAGAGATGCAAAGGAAGAAGAAGAAGATGTTGAGAATGAAGAAGAGATTATAGAAGAAGGAACAGAGAGAGAGAAGGCATCGAAAGAGGAAGAGACCAAGGAGGGTAGGGGTGAAGGAGTGAAGTCGCCGTCGATTGCTAAAGAGAAAGATGAAGAAAGAGAGGTCATAGAAGTTGAAACTACAGGAGAGACCAATAGGGAGCAGCAAAAGAGAAAGAAGAAAAAGAGAAGAAAGAAGAAGAAGGGTGGTATTTTATCTGAGGAGATAGGCGGGGTGACCAAAGAGAATGAAGAGGAAAAGTGCAAGGAAGATCATGAAGAGGAGAAGAAAAAGAAAGAGGAAGAACGACAGAGAGACGTCGAAGGAGACGATGAAAGAGTGAAGGAGGTAGAAGAAGAGAAGCCAGCGCAGGGAGAAAGAGAGAAAGAGAAAGAAGAAAGAAAAGTCAGAGAGGGAGAAGAAAGAGAAGACCTAAAGGAGAGAGAACCGAAAGAGAGAGAAGAGAAGAAGTCTGGTATCGGCATAGAGAAAGAAGAAAGAGATAGTGAGAAGGAGGAGAAAGCAGAGGAAGAAAGAAGGGCCCCCCTGGGAGAGGTTGAAAGCAAGGGTGGACTCGAGTGTCAAGAGAAAGAGATTCTTATCATGCCTACGGAAGAGATAGAAAAGAAAGAAAAGGAGAATGAAAAGGAGACCCAGTTGATTTCTCTGATACATGAAGGAAGAGAAGAAGAAGAAGAAGGAGACCAAGAAGTCTTAAGAACAAAGGAAGAAGAAAAGAAGACGCAGAGTGAAGAAGAAGCGGACAGCCGTGATGCGGGTGTGAAGATTCTCGATGAGACAGGGTCTAGTGTCGGTAGAGAAGAAGATCGTCGTGAAGGACAAGAGAGAGAAGAAAGGCAAGACAAAGAGAAAGAAAAGGAAGAAGAGGAGAATAAGAAGGAAGGGGATGACGAAAGAGAGAAGAAGGAGAGAGGTGAAGAGAGAGAAGAAAAAGAAAAAGAAGATGAAGTCAGTGAGAAGGAGAGCCATGGCTTCTCTTCTTCTGATCGAGAAGCGGAAGAAGAAGAAGAGAAGAAGAAGAACAGAAGATTAGATGAAGAAAAAGAACTTATCATTTCTCAGAAAGAAGAAAAAGATGAAGAAATAGAAGAAGAGAAAGAGACGGAATGTCTCCTCTTAGAGAAGGAAGAATCTTTATCTTCTACGTCGTTACCTTCTACCCATCCTATGTATACATCTTCCTCTTCATCTTGTTCCTCTATCTCTTCATTCTTCTCATGCTGTTCTTCCTCTTATCTTCCCTCTGACTGCTCTTCTTCTTCTTCTTCGTCAACTCCTCCTGTCTGTACACCTCCCCCTGCCTTTTCATCTTCTTCGCTTTCTTCATCTCTTCTTTCTTCTTCTTCTTCGGCTGTTCTCCGCTCCTCTTCTTTCTTTGTCTCTTCTCTCTCTAACTCTTCATCGTCTTCCTCTTGCTCCGCGATGATCGAGAGAAAGTCTACAGAAACTAAAGGAGACCTGTGTCTTATCGATGCTAATAGGCCAGCGTCTGCGCCAGGAGAAGAAGACCAAGAAAAGAAGAAGGAGAGAGAGAACAAGTTCAAGGAAGAAGAGGACAAAGAAGAAGAAGAGAGGAA
>NW_027155133.1:0-7405 GCF_002600585.1 Cystoisospora suis | reverse complement strand
GAAGAAGAAGAGAGGAAGAAAGAAGAAAAGCAAACCAAAGGGAGTAGAGAAGATACGGCTGTCCATTCAATACTTGTTCATACTTCTTCTTCTTCTCATGTAGAAGAAAGAGTAAATCTTCCTTCCCCTTCTTCTTCTATCTCTCCTTCTTCTTCTCTTCTTTCTATCTCTCCATCTCGACGAAAAGATTCTTCTTCTTCTCTCGATCCCTCGTTACCGTCACACTCATCCTCCCCCCGACAACTGCCTCAAGAGGAAGAAAAAGAAGAGGAAGAAGCAAAGGTAGAAGAAGAAGAAAGTAAACAAGTGGAGCCGCAGGGTGGAGAAAAAGAAGAAGGAGATAAGAGGAAGAAGGAAAATGAAGAAGAAGAAGAAAGAGAACAAGAAGAGACAGAAGTTGAAAGAAAAGAAGAAGATGGGCAGAGGAATGATAAAGAAGAAGAAGAAGAAGAACAAGAAAAGACAGGTGAGAGACTGGGAGATGGAGATGAGAATGAGACCATAAATGACAACTCTTCTCTCTCTTCTTCTTCCGATCAACTTCTTCTTTCAGCAGGTGAAGGATCTCCAGCAGATCTTCTTCAAGCGCACTTTTCAGACATTCCTCATGACACCCCAGAGAAAGATCAACAAGAAGAAGAAGATCAAGAAGATGATAAGATTACGGATGATAGAAGTAAGAGGGATAGTAACGATACAACGCCTTTTTCGTCTCAGTTGTCTTTCTCTTCTTCTTCTTCGAGTCTGCTTTTATCTCCACCTCGCTTCTATCCGGAATCTTCTCCCTTTTCCCAGGAAGTTCAAGAAGACTCTTCACGGCTTGAAGAATCTCTTGGAGAGAGAGACCCTCATGAAAGAAGAGAGGAAGAGGAGAAGGAGGAGAGAAAGAAAGTTGAAAAAGACGAAGAAGAAGAGAAAGAAGGAGAGAAAGATGTGCTTCATCCAGATCAAGGGCCCAGTCAGCATCTTGATCTGTCTTCTTCTTCTTCAAGTCAAGATCTTGTCTCTCTTCCTTCCGATCGCTTCAACTCACCTCGGTCTCATCCCTCTTCCACCTTCAGTTCGCCTGCAACAGCATCGACTCCATCGCTATCTTCTCTTTCTTTTCCCCAAGCCTCTTCATCTCCTTCTTCTTCTATTCTTGAAGAAAGAAGAGATAGCGGCTTTTCTTATTTCAATCATTACAGCAGAGACTTCTCTGTCTTCTCTTCAACGTCGACTTCTCATTCAAGTAACGCGAGTACCTCGGCATCTTTAGATCCCCTTGCTCCCCCTCTCTCAGAAGACCGATTACACCCGATAGGCAGCGAGATCGCCGGAGGTGAAGAAGAAGAAGAAGTTGGGCCACGAGCAGAAGCAATAGAAGCTTCGGTGGAGAGAAAAAGTGAGGAAGAGATCTCCTCGTTACCGGCGTCTTCTTCATCCTGTCCTGTCAATGGAGCGAAGAGTCCGGCGTCGACTATAGTAGATTCTTCTTCTTCGTCTTTTACGTGTTCGTCTAAAGAAGAAGAAGAAGATTCTGTGAGGAGATGTGGAGAAGCTTTAGTATCTGGATATGAAGATGAAGAAGAGAAAGAACAAGATGAAAAGAAAGAAGGAGAAGCAAGTGTCGAGAAGAAAGGGGAAAAGCCGGGTGATGGCGATGACCAGATATCTTCTTCTTCCTCCTCCTCCTCCTCAACCTCGACACGCTCATCGTCATCCTCTTTTCTTTCTTCTTGTTCTCCTTCTTCCTCTATTGTCTCTTCTTCATCTTCTCTCACCTTGTCTTCTTCTCCCCCTCCGTCCTCGCCAAGCATGTCTCTACCTGAGTCATCTTCCTCTCATTCTGTCTCCCCCGTTGTCTCTGCATCTTCTTCTACTTCTTGTACGCCTCAGCCTTCTTCTCACCCTCTTCAGTCTCCTTCGCAATCTCACCTCAGCCCCGGTTCGTCACGAAGGAACTTCTCTTCATCTTCTTCATCTCTTCCAAAGCGATCATCTTCTTACCCTGAACAACCTGCACCTCCATCTGTCTATACATCTCTTTCTTCTTCCTACTCTTCGTCTTCCCCCCATTCTTCTTCTTCATCTTCTCTTTATCCATATAGACCAGACATGTCTTCACGTTTTCCTCCCCATCTCTCCGGTTTCTCTTCTTCTTCTTCATCCTCTCTGTCGAGTCTCTCTGTGCCACCTCATTCTGCGCGGCTCCCCCTTCACGGTCATCTCTATTCTCACCAGCATCCCGCCGTATCTCTTCCTGTCTATCCACCGCCTCTCTCACCTCATTCTCAGTCTCATCTCCCCCCCTCGGCCTCTTCTCCTCGCCCTGATCCCTTCTGGAGCCATTCCCCAGGGTTTTCAACACATGCAGCAAACAGACGAGGAGGAGGAGGAGCGAGTGGAGGAGGAGAAGGAGGAGGAGGAAGAAGAAGAAGAAGTAGGGGCGAAAGTGTAGCTAACTATTCGTATCATCCTTATCATTCGGCAGGCACACCATCATCTTCTTACTATCCTGGGAGACCAGGAGGAGGAGGAGGAGGTGCAGTAAATCCTTATGGGAGTAGCAGTAATAGTAGTACTCCTTACAGTCAGAACATGCCATGGGGGAAGTAGCAAGGATAAGAAGGAGAAGATGACAGGGAGTTAGAGAGAACGGAAAAGAGAGAGAAAAGCAACTAGATGAGGTGTATAGACACGTACAGATGGAGACGAGGGGAGGATAAGACAGCAGAACCTGAGGTCGATTTTACAAGGGCAGAGATTTGTTTTCAATGTAGGGATTTGTATAGTCAGAGGGGCTATGAATGGTGAGAAAATAGAATGAAAGCGATTCCAGAAGGAAGGAGAAGAAAAGGTAGAGAAGATGTTTTTATCATAAACAAGAAGTTCCTGTTGTTGCCACCACAACAGGGCAGGACACCCGAAGCGGTATCGTTGGGTGTATGTACACTCCATCTCGGGTGTATGTACCCCGTCGGGTACATTTATGTGAGGGGTGCCTTCCTGCAGTCTTTTTGATGTGGCGAGAAGAAAGTGTCCTGCTCTTTCACAGAGCAGAACTAGGTCATTCCCGCGTGAAAGCCAGATAAGGGAGATTTGAAATCTAAACAGAGATCAAGACGAAGAATGACGAGAACAGCAGGGAGGGAAGGGAAGAGGGGCGTGCGACTGTCTGTCTTCGCTCTCATGATTTCCGAGGAAATTTCACGGGAAGGCCATTCGACCAAATTACCAAACCTTTCCCGGAGAAGAATGACTCGACACATACATGATCTATGGAGCATATGCTTGCGCATGCATATAGATATATATATATATATATACGGACACATGGTGCGCGTATGTATATAGATATCAATGTGTGTATAGGTGTTCGATATGTGGGGTGTATGTGTATGTATATACGTAGTGTGTATACCCATACACATACAGCTATGGTCTGTAGTGTATATACACGTATGTATGGCATATATATGTCTGTAGTGTAACGAAAGAAACTGCATTTGTTTGTAGTGGATGTGGAGCGTTAAGTATGTAGGGAGTTGAAAGTGGAGTCACCTCGGGGGGGTTTTTCTTTTTCGTGACTTGAGATACCTTCTCTTTTTATGTCTTCTTCTTCTATATGTCGAGTGTACAAGCACAGCAGAGATTCTCTATCTCTCGATTTCTGTGTGTCTGACGCTGTCTTAGTGTTTTGCTTCTCTTTTCATGAAGACTCGCCTAGTTTGAGAAAGAAGATACAAGTATTTTTGGAAGTGACGAAGAAGGCGCCCTCACCTTTCGTCTCTTGTTTTCTTCAGTCCGATGTAAAATAGATCAGAGAATTCAGTGCGTGAGGTGGAAGGGGAGGAATCCTCATAGTGCACATACACCCCGAGCACCTCCTCCATTTGTAGACATCTGTTTTCTGCTGTAAAGAGATATATATACATAGAGGTGATGTGCATAGACACAAGGAGTATATATGTAATGTATATGTATGGATCTACAAGTGAGCCTTCTGTTTATATTGTAGAGAGATATAGATACAGATGCTACTATTTTTTTGTTGTGAGAAGGGAGGATGAGGTGTACGTACACCCGAGGAGGGAGGAATTGGATTGTCTTCATTGTATGTTTTTTTCCACTTGTTGGTATTGTCGAGAGACACTTATTTTTCTTTCTCTCTCTCTCTCCTTTCATCTTCATCAATTTCAACTGAGCTTCTTAACTCTTCGTTTTAGCGCTGTCCTATCCCTCTTTTCTCTTTCTTTCTTTCACGAATAAAGAGAAGGCAAAAGAAGAAGAAGACGAAAGCGAGTTCAAAGTAGGATGTGTAGTGAGAGAGGATGAAAAGAAGAAGAGAAAGAAAAAGAAGAGGAAAGATAAACTTTTAGAGATGTTTCTTTTCTTCTTCATTTGCCTTACAACAGAGGTGCACCCATCCTACCGCTGCCGGAAGCAGGCATGTGTACTTTCATGGCTATCTATACATTCATATATCTATTCAGATACATATATCTATATACTTGTTTATAGAAGTTTAGAGCTATCTATGTCTATACATATATATGTAAACATGGGAAGAGAGAGAAAGAAAGATTTGATAGAACAGAAGACGTCGCCAGACATTTCCTTCATTCACGGAAAAGGAGATGATAATGAGGACCGACACACTGACAGATAGATAGATAGATACATTAAAGATAGATAGATAGATATAGACAATTGAGGAATCTGTCAAGAGTGAGCATAGTGAGACGTGAAGAAGAGAGAGGAGAGAGAAGGCGCGGACCGTCGCGTTGTAGAGTGGAGAATGTGAATTGAAATTTTTCTTTCTTTTGAGCTCCATATTCTCGATATGCTACACGGAAGTTCTTTTCCTCCTTCTGATCTTTTTTGTCTTTCTCTGTTCTCTCGTAGAAAATAAATAAGGAAGTTTCGCTGCTTTTCTTTCATTGTGTCGGTAGAAAAAAGGACATGAAAGTGGAGTTCGGCAGAGAGAAGAGGATCTTCTCTATCAGCTCCCTACATAGGCACATAGGGCAGAGGGAGAGAGACAGGCGGATCGATGCGCATGAAGGAAATCGACTTAGTGAGATAAATGAATGAGAGGAGGCACGATGCGAATGCAAAGAAATCTCCTACAGGGGGAGCGGCTGAAAGGAAAAAAGCGACGCTATTTTCCTATACGTGTGAAGAAAAGAAAGAAGAGAGACAGGCGTGTAAACCTTCAAAGCTCCCCGGAGATGAGATTAGAGCGAATAAGGAGAAGTTGTTTTGATACTTTTTCTTTTTCTTTTTCTTCAATCGACTTCTCTCTTCTCATCACGTCGATGTTCTTCGTGCTTCTGTTGGTGAGCCAGCTCAAGAGAGAAGAAGAAAAGGGCTCTTTCTTCTCTCTCTGTTGAAGCTCTCCACTTCTCAGTCGTACGGCTACGAGCCCCCTTGCGTTCTTCCCCATTGCTGCATATCTCTCTGTCTATCTTTGTGTTGAATGGAAGGTTTACGACTCTAGCAAAGCACTGAACTTGAATAGATTTCCTTCTTTATCATATCATAGAAGACGTCCATGAGCTCCATCTACACATCTACTTTCATTGCGACAGGCTTTCTCTTTCTTATTCTGCAGCATCCTCTGTCTCTACGTCTCACTCGAGTTTTGTCCCTCTCTTATCCTCCGCGATTCCTTCACGTTCCCTCGGGTGTATGTACACCTCAAGAATGAATAGGAACACTTTCTCTAGTCTCTTCACACTTCTCCTCGGCCACCTTGAATCTCTCTCTCCTGTATTTTAGTCTCCCCGCCCCTTTGCCTTCTTCTTTTTCTTCTTTCTCCTTTTCTTCTTTTCTTTGTTAACAACGCCAAGAAAGAGAACGGCTTTAAGCCTAAGCGCAGTCATTACTCGCATTGGTGTTCTTTGCTTCTCCCTCACACCTACACCTCCCTCTCCTCGGTACATCGAGAGAACAAGAGAGAGAGATTGCATGACACCTTGTATCTAATACATGAGATGTTTCTTGGTCGTATTGTATTGAGTTGGGGTGTATGTCGTGTAGACAATCTCTCCCTCTTTGAGAAGCCTGCATATACCTTGCTGTTCTGCTGAAACTCCTTCTTCTTCTCCAGACAGCTCTTCATAGCAACTCCCTTCTCCTTGTCTTTTTATTCTCTTCCTTTCTTCTTCCTCTTCCTCCACTATGGTAGGGTCATTAAGCACATACTTTCTCCACATATTCTGAAGGAGATGTGGCTGGCCTGTCGTATCATCCTCGCCAGCATGTGAATTTCTCTCATTTAAGCTTCTCAATCCCATGAAACCTTCAGAGAGAGGATCGAGTTTTACACTAGTCCTGACTAGGGCAGGAGTCTGTTTGAAAGGAGGCAAAGAAGATTTGGTAGGGGTCTGAGGCTCTAGGGAGGAATCGAAGTATCCTTGGTCAGTAGCTTCATGCAAGACTTGCCGTAGAGCTCTTATGCCTGTTTCATGACAAAGAAGACTCCGAATATAAGCCGAGAGATCAGAATCGATTCTCTCGTGCATATAGATACGTTTCATCAAGGGAATCCCATCTTTTCTTTCTTGCTCTGGGTGTCCGAGCTGACTATACACCCCTCCCTGGTCGTGGGTGTCTGTACACCCGGGGGGACGGGGTGAGACACGGGGAGATTTCTTGAGTATCGATGACTCCATCATTCTCTTTTCTCCTCCGAATGACGAGGATGCTGAGAAAGGAAAACGGGAAGAAAAAGAAGGCGGAAAAGTCTTGTCATGAGGTAGATAAGATATTGCTTTCCGGCCTCTCTGGCCTTGAGATGGTCTCGCCTGATTTCTTGAGGACGATGAAGGGTAAGATTCGCGAGCTGTCAAACTTCCATATCGATGGTGTGAAGAAGGCCGAGAAGAGACAGGAATAGGCGGACGGACTAGGACCATGATGAAGAGAAAGTTCAGAAGAACAGAGAAGATAAAAAAGAGGAAGAGAGTGAGACAAAAGGGGCCGAAAAAGGGTTGTTAGGGAGCTTCTTGGAAAAGAAGAGAACCCGTAGTCACAGACGTCCGAGATGAAGTCTTCACATTCAGGCTAGCTGTTGATTCCTTCTGCTGCCCATTCGGTTTTTTTCACGTCCTTTGAGAGAAGGAACGAGCAAGGGCGCTCAAGAGGCACACCGCCGCAGGGGAACAGGTAGTTTGATAGCAACAAGCAGACACACGTGTCGTGTCTAGTGAAGCGTGGGGGTCGTCGGAAGCCATATGATGCCGTAGGTGTAGTCGAAGGAAGAGAAAAGAGAGCTACAAATGGTGAATGCTATGTATGGGAGTCGCAAGACACTCGACAAAGAAAGAAAGTCTTCACTTAGAACTGCATTGAGATTCGCATGTATCATACGGTCTCAGTGTGACTGACTGCGGGGGGTATGATACATGCGAATCTCAAT
>NW_027155132.1:27247-35150 GCF_002600585.1 Cystoisospora suis | reverse complement strand
TTAGAGCAAAACTGAGAAAGAAGAAAAGAAGAAAAAGGAAACTTGAAATAATAGCTCCAAAAGAAGACCAAGAGGAGACCTTCTTTCTCCTCATTCTTCCTAGTTATTCTTCTCAACAGAAGTACAGAGATGAACTCTGTATGTACGTAATAGTAGCTCGTGCATGAACGCTTATCACTATTACCAGCCGTACATACACCTCAATAGAAAGAGAAAGAGTGAGAGAACACAAAGCGAGACAGTAGTTTCTCTTGCCTATCCATCTTTCTATCTTTTATAGATAGATGTATGAAGATGAGAGAACAGCAAAAGAATGAAATTTGCAGACACTCTCCCCTCTTTCCTTCTTTCTTTCTTTCTCATTCGTATCTCTTCGCTTCTGCCTTTTTCAAATAGATTCTTCTTTTTTAATTCTACTTGCTCTTCTCTTTCTCTTTCTTTCTATCTCTATCTATCTACAGACCGATGGAACATAGAGATAGATAGAGCAAGACGTAGATAGGTATACATCTCACTGCATGCCTATTGATAAAAAGAAAAAGAAAGAGAGAGATATTTACTCTTCTTGTTACAATACCCCAGCGAGTCTACCTACATATGTATATCTATAGGTATATGTAAGTGTATAGATCCATTATATGCATTCGTACAGAGAGTGTCGCACCCTCCCTTATCAACGTAATATGGATATACCTATGTATTCATATTCATATCTGTCTATCTATCTCTCTCTTTTTCTAATACGGAATATATTGTAGATTTTTATCCTCGTGTGTATGCTTGCTTGACTGACGATGACAGGGAGGTGAGAGAGAGAGAGAAATACACCTTTGGAAAAATGCATGCAGCTCACTGTGTTTGTATCCTCTTCTTTCTTTCTACCTATCTCTGTGTCTTTCTTTCTTCTGTTTCTTTCATGAATCTGAACTGATGTATGGAATGGATGAATTGCAAGAAAGGAAGGAAGTGAAGAATGGGGTGAGAAAGTCAGCTTGTAGAGGATAAGAAGAAGGAGGTGCATGCATGACAAAGATTCTTATTCTTACCCTCCTCTTCATCGCTATTTCGGCTATAAGAAGGAGTGAGTCATTTCTCCTCTCATCTCCTTTCGAACTTTGGAATGTTTTGAATGAAAATAATTTTGTCTTCTCTTCGCAGGAAGAAGACTTTTTTCTTATGAGGTGCATGTGTTGCGATGCTTCTCTTTCCGTTGAGAGAAAGAATCCAAGCAAAAGAAAAGAAAAAGGAAAACAAGAGGACAAAGAGAAGAGGAAGTTTTCTTTCTCTCTTCTCCTTCTCTTTTCTTTTCTCTCAGGTGTACTCCAGGGGGAATGTTCAGAAAGGACGAACGTCATCGGTCAAGAAAGAATAAGAAAAAGAGAAAGAAGAAAAGAAAGAAAGAAGAAAGGGATTTATATATTGACAAAAAACAAGCCAAGAGAGAAAACAATTTGTCATAGAGGGAAGAGGAAGTAGAATGAGATGACAAGGAATCCCAGAAAGAATGGAAATGAGACAAGGGAACTTTCTTTATCTCGTATGTCAAAACTGAAAACTTGAGGTGTATGTATGCATGCATGCGTCGGTGTGTATGTACACCTCAGAATAATGCGAATAATCGATTTAGAAATGAGCTCTTGGCTGCTTTTTCTTCCCTTCACTTTTGGATGATATAGAACTTTCTTGTCATAGGAGTGTTTCTTCCTCTCTTTCTCTTTCTTTCTTTCTTTCTGGCTCTTCTCAAGATCAAAGAAGACTCTCAAACTACACAGCAGAATAAGATGAAGAATCTCGCCACAGAGGACGATAATCGGATCAGAGAAAGAGATAGATCAAGGAAAGACTAAAGATCGAAGATAGAGGACAGATAGATAATAGAACTACACAGGCTAAAGGCCAATAGATACATATTTACGAATTCATTCACCCCACACAAAAAACTTCGATCTACACACATATCGACACATGTATATATACATATATATATATAGAGAGAGAGAGAAGAAAAAGAACATAAGCATATAAATAGATATATATGTATATCTTTTGCTAGTTAGGTGAGAGAAGTGAAAGTAGAAGAACGAACGACAGCATCTGAATGTGTGGATTTTGTTTGATGCGTCACACCCGACACTTGGCTTAGTCTCTCTACTCCATATTAAGAATCTACATGCAACACGTTTCTCTTCACAAAGAAAAAGACCTCTCAACATCTCTCTCTCTCTCTGACTCTCTCTTTATCTCTCTCTTCTTTATTCGTAACTAAGCTTTTTTCTTTCTCTCTCTCTCATTGGAGGTACGAAGAAGAGAAGAGAAGCCGAGAAGAACGAGGCGAATATGAAGAGAAGACTCCTTCTTCTCCCTCTTCTTCTTCTTCAGAATCTCCAGCATGATAAGATGCCTTATCAAACATCTCAAGAAGCTCACTATCTTCTTCTCCCCCTTGTCTTCTTCTCTCTTGTAGAGACTCTCTTTTCTTGAAAGAATCTCCGAATTCTCCATGCCTTCTTATGTTTGAGAGACTTCGCCTCGATCTGTCTTTCGCTTTGTCGTTTCTCCCTTCTCTCTGTAGCTTCTCGTTAGCCTCCTCGCTCGAGAAGAAAAGAAGACGTGAAGAAGGAGAGAGGGAGGAAGAAGCTAAGAGGAGAGACGATGCTGTCTTCTTCTTCTTTCTCATTTGTTCATCTTGTGCTTTTCTCTGAAGAAAGAATAGGCCAGAAAAACGGAAGATAGATAAGAGAATGAAAAGCAAGAAAATAGAGTGAGTGGATACAGACATCTGTGGGGAGAGCTTCTTCGTGTCTTATGTATAGGAAGAGTAAGTTAGATAGATGAACTTACACAAAGAAGAGAAGATGAAGGAGGATGGCTATGAGAGGAAAGAGAAGAAGGTTTCGTTCTAAGAGAAGTACAAGAAGAATTGAGAAGATGAGAATTAAGAGGAGGACGAGGAGGGAGGTTCCTTGGAGGTTCGAGAGCTCCCCAGTCAGGAACTTTTATGCCAACGAGATTCTGTCGAAAGCCCAGAGGAGAAGACGAAAAGTCGCCACATGAAGAAGAGACGGAAGAAGGAAGTGAATCTGATGCTGCAGAAAAGACAAGAAGGAAAGAAAACAACAACCTGGAGAGACAAATGAAAGAATGCGAAAGAAAAGAAAGAAATAGGGGAGAGATTCGAGGCTTTCCAAAAATAGATCGGTAGAAAGATAGATCGATACACCTCATCTATGTGGAGCATGCATGCATGCATGCGTGGAGAGCTCGGGTGTATGTACACCTGGAGAGACGAAAATTCTAGTATCTATCTATATGAATGTATGCACACATACGTGTCGGTAGATCTTACATTTATAGAAGACTTCGATTTCTCTCTGTCGCTTTTCTTCTTCTTTCTTCTGAGCTAACAAACGAAGTTCGATAAACCTGACAGAAAGAAAATGCAGACGACACAAAAGCAAAAGAAGAATACTTCTCTCTAAGATAAATGAGATCTCACCTCAACAACGCCTTCCACGAGAAGAACACCGTATACACACATGTATATATATATATATACATATGGAGAGAGAGAGAGACAGAGATAAATATAGATATACGTATGTCTCTCTCCCTGTCTGTATAGATATGTATATCTATGTATACATGTATATATATATATATATGTATATATGGATGTATATACATGTGTAGAGTCTCCGAGCATATCCGTTGTAGATAAGATGAGAATGAGAAGAGTTAGTCTGAAGAAAAAAAACTCTTTCTTTCTTTCTTTTTCCAGCGAGTGTCATTCCTGATCGTAGCATGGAAGTGTTTGTCTGTCTTTTACCATAAAACTTCTTCTTTTACTTTCTCTCTCCTCCAACGTGATCCTTTATCTACCCGCTATGTATCGACTTGACTACGTAGCGCATGCATAAATAGATATCCCAAGTCGACAGAGTCCTATTAGATACACCGATCTCTCTCTGTACGTATATTACATAGAAAGAGACAGGTAAGTAGATAGACAGATACATATTCTCTATTGATATGTAGTGTATGTGCCTCGAAACAGAGATGGTGGAGATTCTTGGAGATTTGCCATATGTGAGAGGGGAAGGTCTGAATCTACTTTTTTAAGGAGGAAAGAAAACTGAGAGAAGCAAAGGGGAAAAAGAGAGAGGTAGAGATGCAGATGCAGAGATAGATAGAGAAAGATCCACACAGAGAATTTGATGTCTATTAGAAAGACAGAGAGACAACCCAGTGAGAGAAAGCCACTTCAGATTTCTCTTCTGCTTATTTCTGTCTTTCTTTGTTTCTTCTCTTCTTACCTATCGAATCCTTTCACTTCAAGAAAAGACGGCTCAACTAAAAAAGAAAGAAGAAAGAAAGAAAGAAAGAGTGAGACAGAAAGAAAGGAAGAGATAAGAAAGAAAGAGAGGAGGAATATGAGAAGCTGCTGTATATACACCTCAAGTCTTCTCCTACAGGAAAAGACAAGTGGTAATTGTAAACAAACTAGAAATACACGGACAGAGTCGTCTATCTGTCTAGCTATATCTAGAGGTGTCTATCTATGCCTATATCCACCTGTCTTTGATCCATCTATATTTGATCTATCCATCTATGTATATTCGTAGAAAGGTATATCAGCGCCTCGCTCTCTCTCCTGTGTATGTGCATGAGAGAAAGAGAAGATCGAGACAAGTAAGCTAGACAGACGACAGGGGGGTGTAAAATGCTATGCTTCTTTTAGAAGATCGATGCTCTTACTAATCGATTGTTCCTCATCGAAGATCGATGCTGAGTGAGGTAGCTGTGGCTGGAATGTACACTCGGCTAGCTCCTTCTCTTCTCTGCACATTTTCAAAAGAAAAAAGACCACAAGAAGAAAAGGAAAAAAGGCAGAAGAAGACGACCTCTGCATGAGAAAGACTTTTTCACTCATTTCGACATATACACGAAGACGCATGTGTACATCTATATGAAGACAGCTCTATACAGACATACACGGCTAGTCCACGTATGAATATGTATAAGTAGGTGTATCTATGTAGATGTATGCTTATAGAGAAGTCTGTATGTTTGTCTCCCATACTCCGAAATCTTTAAGTTCCTCTGTAGGGGGCTTGAGAGATAAGAAGAAAAACGACGAAGAAGAAGATAAAGATGATACATATCATGAGACTGCGTGTGAATATTGTCTTTCTATTGAGAAGTGTTTGATAGAATTCTTATGTTGCTCGCCATGTATCTATCTATCTATCTATCTATTCGAAGAAAGAGAGAGAAAGAGAGAGATGACTAGCAATAAGAAGAAGACTAAGAATGGCCGTGACAACAGAAGGGACTCAAACAAACCTCAAGAAAGAAAGAAAATAATGCCTCTCTCTTTCTTTCTTTCTCTCTTGCCTGGGTGTGTGGCTTACAGTTTTTTTTTATATTTTTGTCTCAGGATTTCTTTCTTCTTTCTCTCTTCCTCCACCTTCTGCATATACGTCTAGACACACGAAGCATAAGAATAAGAAAGAAAAGATTCATATGAAAGAAAAGAAAAGGGAAAGAGCGATAAGGCTAAAGAAGAGAACAGCCAAAATATCAATCGCATGCACCTCTTCTTCTTCTCTCAGGATGAAGAGAAGCATAAAAAAGACTAAAGATTCTTCATAAATCTTATGTGAGATCTTCCTTCTCTCCCTCTTTCTTTACATATACATATATACCTATATATATGTATTTGTAGATATATAGGTGTATGGTCGTACATATGTATATACACAGGTATAGACGTATCCAGGCAGAGATCTGTGAAAGCTACATCTAGTCATATCTGTAGATCAGCGACGTAAATGATGTATCTATATCTATAGATATCTAAATGTATATGAATAGATAGGTAGGTTTGTATATAGTCTGTTCTTATATGAATTTGTCTATAGGTAGATTTCGAAGGTGTTTGAATCTCGTGGAGTGAAGAGGAGACTAGATGGTGCGACTTCCTTCTTATCTCTTTCTTTCTTTATTTGTCACTCTTTCTTTCTTTTTTGCTTACATTCATATCAGAGAATCGAGACTTGAGATGGCTGTATCGATTGCATCTCTTCTTCTGTTTAGATAGAGGGAGGGGAGGAGGAGAAGGAGAAGGAGGAGGAGGATGAAGAGAGCGACCATCCCTCAGACTGTTGCGGCTAGGGTTTCTTTCGTTTCTTCTTGTCTTCTGGTCTCGAGAGAAGCCTTCATGCTAAAGAATGGAGAAAGAAAGAAGGAATGGAAAAGACACGAAGAAACAAAGAGATCAGAAAGAAAGAAAGAGAGAGATAAGAAAGAAAGTGATAAGAAGAGATTGCGTATAGAATTGTTTAGTATGTTTTCTTTGTATACCATCATACGGCATCTATACAAGCATACACAACATACTACTACTACTATTTATATCTAAGCACATATATCTATATATATACGAACACGTGCATGTGTATATATCGAATCTATACTTTGCTATATACTCTTCTGCATACAGTGTGCGCAAGACCTTATCTTTTTATCTACCATCTATCCATGTATCTATCTACATACATATCTCACTATATCTATCGCCTCTCTCTGTATGTATAGGTCTAGCTAATACGCAATATCTTGATGAATCGAGGAAGAGAGAAGACAGAGACAAGGTCTATGTAGCAGTCTGTTTGCTCTTTGCTCTTCGAGATAAGACCCAAACTTCTGTATGAGAAAGAGCGACAGACTGAAGAGAGAGAAGTGCTGAAGAGTGTAGAGAGACACGCGACCGATTTGCTGTGAGTATGCGATAAGAAGATCTACGAGAGAGGCGAGGACAAAAAGAGAAAAGAAAAGCCATAGAAAGAGAAAGAAAGAAAAGAGAAGAAGAAAATACTTATCAGCGCATGAGATAGGTTGTCAGTGATATGAATTGAATAATTACATTTAGAGAAGAAGAAGAAGCTCTTGTCGTCAATCTTGACAAAATAGTCCGAGACAAACCCACGCCACCACTTCCTCTACGACGGAAGTTTTCTTCTTCTTTTTCTTTGTGTCTCTTTCTTTCTTCCTCTTCTCCTCTCTGGGGACTTGCAGACATTTCAGTAATGCGCTTCTCAGTAGAGTCGGGGGGGTCAAGATGGGAGAAAGACTTGTCTTCTTCTTCTTCTTTCTTCTTCTTCCTCTTCTTCTCCTCCTCGTCATCCTTGTCTTTAGCATGAGTCTTGTCAGGCTCGTGACTAGATGTGTGTCTGTGCAGGAGCTCTCTCAGTTCCTGCGCCTTCTCTCTCCTAAAAGAGAAGAAGAAGAAGAAAAGAACGACTGAGATGTATTGATGGATCACGGTGACGAAGAAAAAAAGAAAGAAAGATAGAAAGATGGGGAACACAAAGAAAGAGAGAAAAGTTTATGAGGAAGTGAGAGGATGAAGAAGGAGAAGAAGAAGAAGCGAGAGAGAGAGAGAGAATACAAAGAAGAAAGCAAAAGAACAAAAAGAAGAAGACGAGAGACACTCGTCATTCTAACACCGCAACAAGAAGAATGCAATGAAAGAGGAAGAAGAAGAAAGAAACTTTCTTTCTTTCTTTCTCTTTTCGTTTTTTGTCTTACCCTTTATGTATAAGATCTTGGAGGGATCGCCTCTGCTTCTCCGCAATAGCTCGAGATACCTACACAAACAGGACAACAATGACCTCCCAAAGAAACATACCTCTTCTTCCCTTCTCTCTCCCCTCATCCCCGTCTTTAATCTTTCTGTCTCTCTCTATCTTAAATCTGTCTGTCTGTCTGTCTGTCTGTCTGTCTCTCTCGCTATCTCTCTGTGTATCTGAAGATGCGTCGTTGTCTATGCGTCGTGGATTTGACGAAGTGTGTACGGACAGCCATCAAGATGGAGTGAGAAAGAAAGATGAAGAGAGAGAGA
>NW_027155132.1:662-27074 GCF_002600585.1 Cystoisospora suis | reverse complement strand
AGAAAGATGAAGAGAGAGAGAGAAAAAGAAAGAAAGATGAAGAGAGAGAGAAGAAGCAATCGAGAAGAGAGAGAGGGAGATGTGGTGAGTTTGGGTCGATACCTCATCGATCTCAGGATGGAAAGAAAATTCTTCTTTCTTTCTTCTCTCCTCCATCTTCTTCTTTCTTCTCTCGACATCCTTAAAGAAAAACAAGAAAAACAACAAAAAAGAAGAAGGAAAGAGAAAAGATAAAGAAAGCTCCGAAAGGAACCATTCATGACACACGAAGAAACGTTTCTGTTTCTCTCTCTCAGGTGTATGGTGTACATACACCTGAAAACGACAGAGGAACGACCGCAAGAGAAACGCCGCCAAATCTCCTGGTCTTTCTCTTGGCTTTAATGGTGTGGAGAAAGAAGAGACATCTCTCTTCAGAGATCTTTCTTTTCTTTTTTTCCTCTTCTTCATAGATCTTCTTACTTCGACAGCAAGGCGATGTAAACGTTCATCTGGAGTCTCGAACGGCCGCTGTACATACACCCGAAAAGCAACCGCATACAACCTAGAACAAGGGGCTCATCAAGAAGCCTTCTCTTCTTTTCTTTGATCTTTTTTTTTTTCAGAAAAAAACTGCATGCAAGAAGAAGAAGAAAGAGAGAAAGAACTTTTTAAACACGACGCCTTCACGAGAAAGTCAAGATAAGAAAACGCAACGTCCTTCCGAGATGCCGCTCCTTCTTCTTTTCATGAAGAGAGAAAGGGATTGAAATAGCAACTTTAGACCGGAGAAAAAGAAAGAGTTTTAGAGGAAGAGAGATAGATAAATAGATCATAGAGAAAAGAAAAGCAGAGCCTTTCATCTCCTTCCGTTCTTTCCTATCTAGTGAACAAGAAAAAGAGAAGAAAGAAACTTGCAAGCCATGAGGCAGTTTGTGTGAATCTACGTCTTCAACTGTTGTCTATCAGCACACACATAACGCATCCATCATCTCTATACACATGCATGCATGCATCTACATACATACAAGCCTCTCTCTCTCTATATATAGATATGTATATGGATGTATGTACATAGAGGCGGCTGTCTCCGTGTGTATCGGGAGTTCGGAGAGCACTTGGAGTTTCTTCATAATGCTTGCAGACAGATGTGTATGTATTATTGAGAGAGAGAAATCCACAGACTCCGCATGAAACAAACTCTCTCTACACATCTATATAAGGAGCAGCCTTGTATTGCATGCATCCTATTGTTCTCTTCTTCTTTTTCTTCTTGTGAAGGGAAAGAACCTTACATGCGGATGAATGAGAAGAAGCTTTTCGGTTGTCGAGCAAATCTTTGGATGAAAAGTGACCACACCTCGCGTCTTTAGAAAAGAACAGAAAAAGAAAACAAAAGAAAAAACAGCTGAAGACGAAAAGACTAGAAAACAAGTCACTTGGATCACCTCCTCCTCTTCTCACACTTTCGAGTGTATATACACCTCATCGGCAGGCCGCGGCGAAGTTCTTCTTTTCCTACTGTAATGGAAGCAAGAAATGTCTCCAAACACAAGCAAGTCACCTCTGCTTCTTCACAGAAATTCTGCACTCTCCTCTTCAACACTCCACACATCTCTACATCTCTACAGATATATATATATATATACATACATACACATATATATAGCATATGTATGGTGTATATACATGTCTAGAAAAGAGGAAAAAGTGTCTATATACCCTCCTATGTAACTTTCGATCTCTTTATATGAATATCTAGACTTGTGTAAGAAATGTAGGAATCTCTCGCTATATATAAAGAAGAAGAGGAGAGAGAGTGTGTGTATATATCTTTTCCAAACTTTTCTTCCAGAGGTCTTTTCTTACGTGTTTTCTTTGTAGCAGTTCCATCCTCTTTCTCTTTGCGTACTCATAATACACAAGTCTGCAGAAGAAAAGAGCCAAAGAGAGAGAAAGAAAGAGAAAGAAGAAGAATGAAAGAAAGAAAAGAAGAGATGAAGTCGATTGGACCTATAAACTTGGAGAGGAAAGACAAGATGAATAAGGAGACTTAATCTTCTTCTTCTTCTTTTTATCTTGGATTGAAACGCATCGAGAACAAGAAGAAGACTGCGAAAACAAGAAGGAAAGAAGAGCAACAGTAAATCTGCCTATAGAAGACACTACATTGCTGGAGGAAGAAGGATCTTTTCTTCTTCCTCGTATCTTTCTCTCCTCTCATCTCTTTCTTTCTTTCTTTCTTTGTTCAAGGCTGCGATAAGAAGACAGGAGCAAGAAGAAGAGAAAGAAACACTCCTCAAAAATTTATTCCAAGAAAGATCGAAGGAGAAGGAAAGAGAAAAAGAAAAAGAAAGAGAGGAAGAGAGTGTGTCTTATTATCTTGTCGACGTTGTCTCACCGTTCACTGAAAGGAGGGAGAGAAGAAGAAGAAGATGAAGAAGAAGAAGCAAAAGGACTTGAAGAAGAATGTGAATCTGAAGAGAAGAAAGAAAGAAAGAAAGATAAAGAAAAGTAAATACACAGATATACATAGACTATATCACTCTCACGGAATATCTCTATTCTCTCTCTGTCTCTGCCTATAGATAGGTCTCTATTACACATATGAGTCATATACATCACTGTACATACATCTCTCTACCTTCTCTCTCATATACATCTTGTTGTATGGCGTACAGATAAAGAACCTCACATACATCTTTACATACCATATATCAACATATGTATAAAGAAAGAAAGAGAAAGAGAAGGAGACGCATTGCTATTCTTTTTAGTGTAAAGGATTGCGATAAGAAATTTGCTTGAGAGAAAAGAGAAAGACAGAAAGAAACCCTCATCACGTACACAAGCACAAGATAAACCAGTCTATACACCTATACATGGAGATATGACACTTCTATCTTTAATCTATCTATCTATCTAGATTCATGTCTCTCTCTCTTTCTCTCTCTCGCTCTCTCTCTCTATATATGTATATATGTATAGGAAACATATATGTCTGAGGATGTATGTATTTATATACGGGGAGGGAGGAAAATGGATTTGCGTGTGAAATAAAGAAAAGAAAAAGAAGAAGAGGTAAAGTTTGAGAAAGAACGACAGGTCCTTCTTTCTTTCTCTCTTTCGTTTTTAACAGTTGCGAGAATTTCGCGGGCTTTCTCTTCTTCTTCTTCTTCATCTTTGTTAGTGTCCTTATAACTCTTTCTCCAGGTGTATATACACTAGTAAGGAGAAATTAAAACTGTTCTTTTCTCAGCTTACATTTCGGACATGTTTCATGTTGTGCTGTACATACACCTCGTATCCGACTCCTTGTATCGGCTTTCCTATTTTGACTACTGATCTTTTTCCTCATCTTTTCTTCTTCTTCCTTTTCCTTTTCCTTTCTTCTTCTTCTTTCTCTCGAATGAATTGAGTCAAAAGGAGACTGAGGAGACCCTTCTGCTTCATATCGATAGCATGAAGGTTTCTCGCTTTTCTGCTCTTCTTCATCTAAGTTGAGATTCTCATTCTCATGACAAACCCCTTCATATGACTCTCCTTCTTCTTCTTCTTCGTCAGTGATCTCTCCTTCTTTTTCTTCTTTAAGATGTTTTCTTAAATACTGCACAACATCCCTCATAAACTCATCATCTCCTTCTTCTCCTACGAACTCTTCTTCTCCTTTCTCTTTCTCTTCTCCTTGCTCTTTACACCTTAACAGACTTGTTTCCTTATTGCCTTCTTCTTCTTTCTCTTCTTCTTCTTCGTCTTCTTCTCTTCTGTCGACAGAGAGGTCTTGTGTAACCGTTGTATTCTTGAATATATCATCCGAGAGAAGAAGATCCCGTAGTGTCACGACTGTTCTCTCCTCTCCTTCCTTCTTCTTTTTCTTTTCATCTTCGCCATCTCTCTTTCCCAATTGCATGCCTTCACTCATCTCGACCGACGTCGTCATCCTCTTCGTCTTTTGACTATCTTGTAGAGAGGAAAGATTCTTCTTTGATACTGTTGACGAACTCGCAGAAAACGAAGAAGAAGAGGAGGAGGAAGAAGAGAAGCGAGGAGGAGTTTTCCGGCTACGTGGGAGTATAGCGGGAGCGAAGGTGCAGGAGGAGATCTCCTCCTCCAGAGATTGTTGTCGAAGTTTCTCTAGTGTCAATTCTTTCTTCGCAACCTCCTCATCTATCTAGAGGAAAGGAGAAAGAGACAGAAGAAAAAGAGAGAAAAGAAAAAGAAGATAATGAAAAATGAAAAGAGAGAAATAAAACGAACAAAGAGAAAGAGAAAAGGAAAGAGAGATGATATGACAGAGACCCGAGAAAAGGAGGTGTACATACAGAGGAGAAGAGAGAGAAAGAGATGTAGAGGAATGAATGGATCTATCATTTCTCTCTCTGTCCCCTGTCGATTCTCTATCATACACAGGCATACACCATCTGTTGAGAAGTGCACTTGGAGATAGATGATAAGGAGGTCTCTCATCCACAGAAACAGACAAGAGGTATACACCTCTCTATATATAGATATATATACATATATATATATTTATGTATGTGGATATGTAGACACGAATATTCCTTTTGTATTTGTATTTGTTAAGATGAGAATCGATATCTATCTGTCACGAGAAAAAGAGGGAAAACTCGCTGTCTCTCTCAGTTGCTTTCCATTCTTCCTCTTCTTTTCTTCTCCTTTCTTCTCTCTCTTCTGGCTTTTTCTTCAGTCGGAGTGCATGCATGCAGTGGTTTAAAATGATGATGAGAAAACGAAGAAGAAGAAGAAGCAAATTGCAGAGGTAGAAAATGGAAGAGAGATAATTGTGTGTCGAGGTAGGTAGGTAGGTAGGTAGCTAGCTAGCTTACTCACTCGCAGATAGAGAGGAACATGAGGAGAAGAAGAAGAGACATGACTTGCCGGCTGTCTACAGGAAGAAGAAGAAGACGCATTTATCTAAACAGAAGAAGGAGAAAGAAAGAAAGAAGGAAACAAAGAAGAGAAGGAAATGATAGAAGAGAAAGAAGAGAAGAAAAGAGAAAAGTAAAGGAAGAGAAAGAAAGCAAAAGAAAGACAGCAAAGATAGGAAAGAAAGAAGGAGAGGAAGAGACGCCCGTACACGTTGAATCTTAAGATGATGCTATTGGTATAATTCAACATCTTCTCTCTCTATCCTAGACATACATATATGAAGAGACAGAGAAAGATACACAGAGAGAGACCTCGATCTACATACATACACATGCATGCGGATAATTGTCGTCGGCATATATAGAGATATAGATGGGTATATTTATCCATTTTTATATATACATATTTATATGTAGGCATGTGTGTATATATATATGCTAAACTCCGGAAGAATGGAGGTATATACCCATCCTATATATATGTGTACGCATATTTGTATACATATATGTATAAATCTATAGAGAGAGAGCGAGATGTCGATTTATGCATATGTCTTTATATGTAGATGTGTCTCTGTATATATTCCATGGATAGAGACGCGAGTTTAGTATGCGGTGTACGTGTCTCTGTACATTCTGAGAAAGAAAGAGGAGATAAGCGACAAGAGAGAATTAGACGTCTGCTGAAGACACGTCCCCTTCTTTCTCTCCCTTGGCTGACGAAAAAGAAGACACGAAGAGAGTAGAAGAAGAAGAAGAAAAGAAACACTACAGGGAGTTAGAGAAAGAAAGATAGAAATTGAAAGTTGGAGAAAGAAAGATAGAAAGAAGAGAGAGAGAAGAGAGAAGTGACCTCGGGATGAAAGGAGAAAGACTGGGTCTCGAGTAGATGAAGAAGATGGCGAGCCTGGTAGCACTTCTCTTTCTTTCTTTTGGCAGATTCATGGAGTCGATCGTACACACTTCTCTCTCTCGGAAGATCTTCTCTCCATGTAGAAGAGCAAGAAGAAGAGGAACAAGGGAAAGACATCTGCTTTTTCTCCCCGTTTCTTGCTGTTGCTGATGGACATTGTGCAGAAGACCTCCCCACGCATGCAGAAAGACTTCTCTTCTCATTCCAAGAAGAAGACGAAGATAGAGGCCTTGAAGAACGAGAGAAAGAAAGAAGAGAAGGAAGAAAAGAAGAAGAAGAGGATACAAGAGAAAGGAAGAAAGAGCACACTGACAACGTAGTCCTTCACCTAGATACCAACACACTCATATCTTGTTTAAATAGATCAAAGATAGGTCGATTCAAGATAAATAGAGAGGTTAAAGATAGTGGGGAGAAAGATAGACGGCAGTAGTGACACTGGAGAGAACAGCCTAGACCTATGATAAGAATAGAATTGCATATACCTATATGTACATACATACACATATAGATATAGATATATACCTACTTGCATTTACATGTAGTTTCTCTACATCTTGTATGCAATTGCATATAGACCGAATGCGTGCGCGTTTGCATGAAGAGTGTGATACACTTTCTTTCTTTCTTTCTCTTTTTCCTTTCTTTCTTTTTATTTTTTCCTTACACACCTTGTACGACGATTGATACGAGGCTGGAAAGAACATCCCTTCATCTGCAAAGAAAGAAAGTTTGAAAGGAGAAAGTTAAAGAAAGGAATGAAGAAACCCAGAGAGAAAAGGAAAGTCAAGTCAGCTTTAAGTGTCTCACATATCCGTAGAGATGTCTTTTGTAGACATTCCATGACACTCGATGAATGGTAATGCATCGATTCTATATGTAAAGCACCACCAGTAGCTAGCTAGCTAGCTAGGTGAGAGAAACGAACTAACGTCAACGCGAAGCAAGTTTGTATTCTAGCGGGAGTCAAGTGAGATGTGAGAAAAGTCTCTATAGAGATGTATAGAAAGAGAGAGAGAGAGAGACTTCGATAGAAGAGGAGGGTGAGTTAAAGATTTTATGCCAACGTAAGTTTCTTACGATCTATTTTAAGACTGCAGCTGGTCTCTCTAAATATGAAAGAGAAGGCGATCTACTTGGAAGTATTTAAAGAAAACACTGTGTGTGTCGATGAGGAAGAAAGACACAAGATGCGATACAGAAGACTAGGACCACTGAAAGTAAGGAAAAGAAAAGAAGACGAGAAAGAGAAGAAGACGAGAAAGAGAAGAAGAGGAGAAAGAAGAAGAAGATGAGAAAGAAGAAGAAGAGAAAGAAGAAGAGGAGAAATGTTTTCTGTTTACCTCTTGTTCTTCTAGAATAAACTTCAGTGCTTCTCTTCTTGCAATTCCTTCTCGATGTCTGCATGCATGTAAAAGAAGAAGAAGACGAAATCTCCGAGTGTATATACACCTCAGAAAGAAAAGACGTAGGGCAGACATTTGAATGAAAAGAATGTGTCGGCCAGTCAGTCTTCATTCTATCTGTTGCAGATCTATCTATCTATTTTTGATCCATCTATCTTCTTTTCTTTAATCTATCTCTTTCTCTTTAATCTATATAGCTATCTATCTATCTTTGATCTATATATCTCTCTATCTTTAATCTACATGATATTTCCCTGAGGAGAAGATAGACTTTCTCCAGAGAAAAGATTTGCATACATCTAGTAGAAAGAAATACGGAGAAAGATGTTTGATAAGACATGGTAAAGTACGAAGCGGAGAAGGAAGAAGAATCACAGAAGACCTGGATGGAATGAAGAAAGCTTTCCAGTGTATATACACCCGCGTTTCTATTCTAAGTGAGAGATAACTTTCTCCTTTCCTTGTTTTTTTCTTCTACTTAACTTATCTCATCCATCACATTAACTTTCCTTTGCACGAATCTTTCTTCTACCACAAGAATCTCGTCACTACATACACAGTCTTCCTCGTCTTCTTTTTCTCTTCTTTCTTTTCATCTTCTTCTTTCTCCTACTCTTTCTTCTCTCTTCCTCTTGCTTACTTTTCATAGAGATCTTCTACAACTTTCAATGGAGTTCTTCCTCTTCCTTCTCCGTCTCCTGTTCCTTTTGCGATGGAGGAGGAGGAAGAAGGTTTCTTCGAGCCAATGAGATTTCTCTGCTTTTCTTTCTCTCCTTTCTCGCCGGAGCAGGCCTCACATCCTTTTCTAGGGTGGCGGTCACTCTGTGCTTCTTCTCCATGTCGTCGGGAAGAAGAAGACGAAAGAGGAGACAAGGAAGATTTGACATGAAGCTCCTTCTTTTGGTTGGCGCAAGAAGAAAGAGGCTTCTTTTCTTCTTCCTCTTTCTTGTCAAGTTGAGGTGTACATACACCTCCTGGCTGAGGTGTATTCTGTCGGCGACTAGAGTCAGCCTCTTGATGTGAACGATGGAGAGAGCTCAGACCTCGGACAGAAGAGACTTTCTTTTCTTCTTCTTCTTCTCTTGTTTCTTCCTTCACTTCTCCTTGTTCATGAAGATAAAGCAATCGAGAGAAGGAGGAAGAAGAAGAAGGAGAAGCCGTTTGAATTCTTGGGGATTGTTGCGAATCTCTAGGGGCATTTTCATCTCTTAAGATTCTTAGAGACCGAGAAGGAGACGTGCATGCAATTCGATCAGAATGAAGAGGAGAAAGAGAGAAAGAAGAAGAAGAGACAAAATGATATGAAGGAGACACCATTTCTTTCCGCAGTGTTGCATATGAAGGATGACGGGTGAGAGACTTTTCTTCCTCTTTTTCTTCCTTCTCTTTCTCTCTGCGCCTTTCCTCGTTCTCTTCCTCTTCTCTTCTTCTTCTGCCTCTCTCTACCGTGTGCGAGACGCGATGTACACGAGAAGAAGAACAAGGAGAGGGAGAAGAAGAAGAGGGAGAAGAAGAAGAGGGAGAAGAAGAAGGAGAAGAAGAAGAAGAAGAAGAGGGAGAAGCAGAAGAAGGAGAACAACGGAGAGTCGAAGAAATTTGAAAGACAGAAGGAGAATCTTTGCCTTGTGGAAGAGAAGTTGAAGAAGAAGAAGAGAGGTAAGTCTTTCTATGAATTTCTTCTCCTTCCTGTAAGCATTGAAGAGAGGGTTTATGAACAGTTTCTATACGTGGATATGCTCCTTTCAGAATCGTATCCTCTTCATAAGAATGGTGTATGTCTTCTCTCTTCTCATTCTCTTGTGGAATTATCTCTTGTTCTCTCATCTCCTTCATATCTCTCTTCCTCATCGTCTTGATCTCCACCCCTAAAGAACCTTCTCGTCCATCTCTATACTCTTCATATCTTCTATTCTCCTTCTCCTTCTTCTCGCACTTCGCTTCTTCTTCTTCTTTGCTTTCTCCTCTTTCATTCCATGGAGCCGCTTCCTTCTTTCTTTTCTCTGAAGGCTCATAGTCTTTTTTCTCTCTTTTCTCTCGCACTGCAGTTTGAAGACTTTCTTTCTCTTCCTCTTTCGCTTGTCGTGGCTGGCGGGAAGAAGGGCGAGGAGAAGAAGAAGAGAGCTGTGAATGGAGAGACATTTCTGAGGAAAGGAGAGAAGAGAAGACAGAAGAAGGAGAGAAAGAAGGAAGAGGAGAAGATGAGAGATAATTGACACGTTTCGTTCTCGAGGGGGAACGACGAGATGAGAGTCCTGTCCCGTTGGACTTTTTTCTTAGATCTTCGTCTTTCATTGGACTTTTTATCTCATCTCTTTCTTTTCTTCTGCTTCTCTCTTCTTCTTCTTCTTTCTCTTCTTTTCTACCTCCTGAAGATTCTTTTGTCTCTCTTAGTATCTTTCTTCTATCCCCCGTCTTTTCTTCTCTGTGTGGAGAAGAGATGAAAGGAGAGGAGGAGTGAATCGCATACTCATGTTGAAGAGCGTCGGGTGGAGAAGAGCCTGCGGAAGAAGAGTTTGAATGAGAAGGAGGAGGAAGAGTAAAAGAAGAAGAGGTGGGACACTTTTTCGCAGAAGAAGAGGAGGAGGGACTAGTTTTCTTTCGCTGAGAATGGGATGAAGAGGAGAAGAAGAGAGAAGGAGAAGGATTACTTCGAAGAGATTTCGCGAAGAGAGAATTGCAGGCAGATGCCATGGCTAAACACAGGTGGAAAAGAAAGAAGCGAAGGAAAGAAAAGAGGAAGGAGAAGGAGAAAGAGAAGAGAAGAGAAGAAGAAGGAAAGAAAGCTAAGGAATGAAAGAGAGACAAGAGAAAGGTAGATATCTCATCTTTTTAGTGAGGAGAAAAGGAAAGAGAAACCTGTGCGATGCTGTTGAAAGAAGTAGAAGGGCGAGGAGGAAGATAGAGAGAAGAGAAGAAAGAAGAAAAAAGAAAGAGACTCCAAGATGTTCTGACTAAAGACACATGACGACGAAGACAACTGCAAAACAAGAAAGACATCGACAAGAAGAAGGAGAGGGAGAAGATTAGCAGACCATTTCCAGACAGCACAACAGAAAGAAGAAAGATAGATAGACAGGTGAATAGAGTGAAGCTTAACTAAAGAGAAGAAGAGAAAGAAAGAAAGAAAGAGATATGACTCAACGGAAAAAATTACGTTTTCTGCGATGAAGAAAGGAAGAAGGAGAGAAAGAAAGAAAGAAAGTCTTTGGAGAAGGTCTTCACTCCTCAACTTGTTTCTTCTTTTCTTCAAGACAACTGGGAAGCTGTTGTTCTTTTCTCTTCCTTTCTCTCTCTCTTCAGTCAACTCATTCTCTTTCACTCTTTCCTTCTTTCTTTTCATTCTTTTCTTTCTCTTGTTCTTCTTCCTATACTCGTCTTATCTCTTTCTTCATTCATTTCCTTTCCATCTTCTAGAGTCTTGTCCTTGTCTCTTCTTTCTTTCTTTCCTTCTCTCCCGCCTCCCGTTTTGCCTCTATTCATCTTATTCCTTCACGCGTTCATCTCCCCTTTCTTTCTTTCTTTCTTTTTGTCGCCTCCTCATTTCTTCCTTCATGCATTCCTTAATTGCTTCTCAATTTTCTTCCTCTTCATTTAGGTTTTCCTCCGCTGCCATCGCAAAGTGTGTCTTGTCTCTCTTTTCCTCGGTCGGAATAGAAGGACTTCTTCTCACCTCTTCTTCTTCTTTTGCTTGGAGGTCTTTTGCACCTTCTCTCCGGGAAGGGAGAAGAAAAAAGAGAGATGGAAGTTCCAACGCAATCATGACGTCAACAGAGAAGAAGAAAAGACGGATGAAGAAGGAGAAGAAAGGAAGAAGGTCGCTTGTCTTTCTTCTCCTCTAGTTATTTCTTGTTCTATTCATTCTCTTCTTCTTCTTCTTTCCTAAATCTCATCCAATGAAGCAAACCACAAGTAAAACTTCAGCCATCGCTACTACCAACACTACGGACTTCTACTGCTACGACGACGACGACTACGCCCGTCTCATGACTCCTACTACTAACGACTCCTATTACTATTACTATACTACTACTACTGCTATACTACTACTACTACTACTGCTATCACTTCTAACTACACTCGTGCTGGCTGCTACTACTATTGTCAACTATTCTCTCATTGTCTCATCTCTTCTCCGGGCGCTTTCGGGGAGAGAAATGAATGGATAGATTCGAATCTTACGTGGCGTGTGAGAGAAAGACTTCTTTCTCAATAGCAGGTCTACTCAAAGACATCTGCATGCAAGGGGTGATAGGTGTAGAGATGTATAGACAACTATGAAGATAAGCAAAAGGTGATGGAGTGCTACCCTTTTTTGCTTCTACAACTCTTGGGCATCCTCCACTCACCTAGCTCGTTGTCATCCCTGATCATACATCAACTAGCTAGCTAGCTATACAGGCTGTACATACACACCATGGGACATCTATACTTTCTATACCTGGTGTATCTACCTGTTACGTACACAGGTAAGTAGAGACAAGAAGAAAAGGATCGATATATCTCTATTATTTACCTTCTCATCTTTCTTTGCCGTCCGTAGTCATGAGGTGTATGCACAACAGGCAGGGATCTCGAATAACAGGTTTGTTCGAGAGCTTTAAAATTCTCCAAACTTCGCCTTATACATGAACAATAAAGAAAGCACACACATCTGTCTATATAGAGAGAGATAGAGGTAATCTTCTTGCTACATATATATATATATATATACGAAGGAAATGTGTTTGATCTGAGTGGTTTCCGATTCTTACTATTTATCTATCTATCTACGCCTTCACTACAAGCTACCTGACGGTCTCATTAAAGGCTCTCAGGCTAAGGTGATGCGTAAAAAGAGAGAGAAACGAGAAGCATATGAAGATATTCCCCAAGAAAGAGGAAAAGAGTCTCCTGCTTTCGCTCTTAGGAAGGCGTCGTAGTAGCCTCGCCCTAACTCTAAATAGATGGATGGATGGATAGACAACCTCAGAGAAAAAGATGGCAGTACGGGTGATCGATCGATCATTCTCTTTTTATCGCGAGTCGTGAGGAACTAAGAAGAATAAGAAAACGTGGATATCTTCCTTTCTCTTCACCACTATCCGTCCAACATAAACAACAATTATCGACCATAGTTAAAGGGTTTCTTTCTTCCTATCTTCTTCTCGTTGGAGAACATGAAAAACAAAGGAAAGGAGAAAAAAGGCGAGAGAACTCGGCACCGAAGGAATGAGAGAGAATACAACAGACGTAGCGCATGCGAAGATGAAGGTAGCAAAAAGTCGTCCTATAAAGACAGAACTGGAAGGGGAAAAACAACACCATACAAATCTACAATGAAACTTATGCATACGAAAGATACGTATGCATGTGATGTGGTGGTGTATGTACACCACACTCGCGCATGCGGTGAGGAGGTGTACATACACCGCAAAATCTTCCGAGGGGAGCATCCCCACCCCTCAAGTGTACATACACCACCGCAAACATCCATCGTGTATATATTTGAGGTGTATGTACACCCCAATATATACACACATACATCTCTTTCCCCCCTTTTCCACCACCATCTTTTCTTCTGATTATTATGACCATGTTTCTCATTCCCTCCCTCTCTTCTTTCCTTCCTTCCCTCCTCTCTGAATCTAGTCATCGTCCACCCAACACAATTCTTCTTTTCATACGACCCCCTCACCCATTTTTCTCTTTCCCTCCGTCATTTCTCTTCTCTCTGGTTCCTTTATTTCGCTCCCGATGCAGCCGCTTCTTGCGCCATCTTCACAGCCTTCCCTTTAACTTCTTCTAATCCACCACACATATAGAAAGCCATCTCCGGGAGATCATCGCAATCACCCTTTAGAATAGTTTGCGCACTTCGGATGGTCTCCGGCAGTTCCACAAACCTCCCAGGTTTTCCTGTGAAGACTTCAGCTACTGTGAAGGGTTGCGACAAGAATCTCTGGACTTTGCGAGCTCTCGAGACAACGAGTTTATCGTCTTCACTTAGTTCATCCATACCTAAGATGGCAATGATGTCTTGGAGCGATTTGTAGTCTTGCAACAGTTTCTGCGTCGCACGAGCTGTATCATAGTGCTCTTGACCGACTATATCGGGTGAGAGCATGCGGCTTGTCGAATCGAGTGGATCTACAGCTGGATAGATACCTAATTCAGCGATCTGTCTTGATAGAACCGTCGTCGCGTCTAAGTGTGCAAAAGTCGTGGCAGGTGCCGGATCTGTTAAATCATCGGCTGGTACATAGACAGCTTGGACAGAGGTGATAGAGCCTTTCTTTGTAGTGGTAATTCTTTCTTGTAGAGAACCCAAATCTGTAGCTAAGGTTGGCTGATACCCTACAGCACTGGGAATACGTCCTAAGAGAGCTGACACCTCTGATCCAGCTTGTGTGAAGCGATAGATATTATCAATGAAAAGCAACACATCCTGCCCTTGTTCATCTCGGAAGTATTCCGCTACAGATAATGCTGTCAAAGCGACACGTGCACGAGCCCCAGGAGGCTCATTCATCTGTCCATACACCAGAGCTGCTTTCGATCCCGTGAAGTCGAACTTTCCGTCTTCTTGTTTCTTTCGTTTAATCACTCCTGTAGTCATCATTTCGTGATATAGATCATTTCCTTCACGTGTTCTCTCTCCCACCCCAGCAAAGACTGAGAAACCTCCGTGCTTGTTTGCCACATTGTTAATGAGCTCCATGATTAACACGGTCTTGCCTACTCCTGCACCTCCGAATAAGCCAATCTTCCCACCCTTCGCATACGGCGCAAGTAAATCCACCACTTTAATACCCGTCTGAAGTAACCCTGAAAGAAAGAGTGAGAAAGAAAGAGATAAGAAGGGTCACAAAGAAAGGAAAAAAGAGATAGATACTTAGATAGATGAAGAGAAAGATACATAGGAAACGATGTAGACAGAGAAACAGATAGACAGAAAGATACATGGGGGAGACGCAAGGCGTAGTAGACAAACAGAAAAAGAATTCCATACAAAGAGGAAATGACAGAGAGAAAGAAAAGAGAGAGACAGAGAGATAGGTAAATAGAAAGGGGAGGAAAAGATTCAAAGAAAGAAAGGTTAGAAAGAGAAAAAGAGTTCATGAAGGTGGACAACACAGTTGATAGAAGGAAAAAGACGACGTCTTTCTTGAAGAATAGAATGATGACGCAGTAAGAGAAAGAGGTGAGAAAAGATCCAACAGGCAAAGGTGCCCTTCTCTACACTCCTCAAGCCTCAGATATGATGGATGGGAAATGATCCGTAACTTTTCCTAGTATGCATGCACGGATATCATATCCAAATGAATCTACACATATGATATGCGGACTTACGCTCTCCTGTGTTCGATACATATACATACATATATATACACGTTGATTAACCTGCTTGCTGAAAAAGTGGCACTGCTTGAGAAGCACACAGACAGACCAGCTCATGATATAAATATATATAGGAATGCCGTCTAAAGAGAGGGGCACATATATGTGGATATACATGATAGAGATACATACCTACATATCCTAGATAGAGTCGAAGACAGCTCTGATTCACCTCTACAGATAGATACATATGGAGATTTCCATTAGATTCAACGCTGTAATGAAAGAGGAAGAAAAGATCAATCGAGAGATGTGTGTAAGAGAGAAGAAATAGGATATAGATCTTTTCTTTTCTCACCTGGTTCGGTGGATTGGTCGGCAAAGAGAGGAGCTGCTCTATGAATGGAGTAAGTCTTTTTAGCAGGGATCGCTCCGCACTCATCTACAGGCTCTCCGATCACATTCATAATACGCCCAAGTGTCTCTACACCTACAGGGACCTTCGAAGACAAGAAAGAAAAGAGCAAAAGAGAAGTTAGATGAACTATTAGGAAAGACTTTGTACTCTCCACCTCTCTATCTATCATTCTTCATGTATGTACACAAATACATATCGCTACAGACTATATATATATATATATATACATGTTTAGATGCATGCAGATATCTATGTATCTCATATAGTTTGTAGGTATGGTCAGATCGGCCTGTAGGTGTAGGCCTGAAGTGTCTGCGAAAGGATAAAGAAAAACTCTGCAAGAGAGTGACGATCCCTTCTATTTCTATTCTTCCGCACATAAGACGAAGAAGAAGAAGTGCACATGAAAAGATAAATCATTCTTCTTCTCTTCTTCCTAGATCACTTTTGTGTGTCTCAAGAGAAATGGACTCGAAGCATTTGTCTGTCTCCCCGAGTCGAGCCTTACATAGAGAGAAAGAGAGACAGATATCTATCTATATATATCAATCGATCATTCTATGATTTATATCGTAGGGTGTATCTACATCTCTTCTGTCTCCATAATTATGAAATACTTTTGCTGGTGGCCCATCTCATGAAGAGAATAGTTAAAGATAAGAATGACCTCCTTCCCCTCTCTCCAAGGTCGCTAGACATGTTTTGATCTTATCTCTCTAGTACACAGGAAAAAAAAGAATCCTTCCTCCTTGGACCTATCCAGACATCCCTCCACATGCACATACATACATACATTGAGATATACATATGTATGTGTATATATCAATATACGTGCTTTCCATGCATACCAATATACACGTATGAATCTACAGACAGATGTATAAGAAGTATGTGTATGAATACCTGAATAGGAGCTCCTGTATCGAGAACTTTCTGACCTCGCACCAGCCCCTCTGTGGCATCCATGGCTATAGTCCTCACAGTATTCTCTCCTATAAGAGAACAAAGAAGAGAAAAGACAAGAAAAGCAAAAGAAAGAAAGAATAGACAGAAGTCAAGCTCCTTACAGGTAAATATGCATGCAACGTGTCACACCCTCAAGGGATAGAAAGGGAAAGACGAGGAGAAAGAAAAGACCCGAGGAAAGCCACGCAAAAAAGGAGTTGAAATTGAAGGAGGAGGAAGAGGCGAAATGCACGGATCCGAATATAAGACGAATACAACAATGAAAAACATAATAAAGAGATATATTGACTTCAAGAAAACAGAGGGAGAGAGAGAAGTATGGAAATGAAGTGAAGTGTATGTACAGATATGTATGTACAACTCCCCTCTCGAGGAGATGAAAGACATATGCATAAAGTAACGATTCGAAATCGTCGAGATTATCACCTAGAAATAGGAACATACATAAATACATAAAGAAACACATGGTGTATAGATACACTGGACGGTGCGAAAGGAGAGCGGATAAGAAAGAGGAGAGAGAGACAAGAGAAGAACAAGAAGAAGAGAGATCGTATACAGAGACAGACACAGGCAGTCGTGTCTCTTGTCCATATGTGAAGAGAATTCAGGAGGCATGCAAATAGAGAGAGGAAAATGGGGAGAATGAGAGAGAGAGCTTACACAGCTATAACCCCATCTACACTCCATCAACTACCTACGTATGCAGGATGTGTCTCTACAAAATCTACATATCTATATACAGATACACACCTTTCGAGAGAGAGCGAGATATAAAGAACTACAGGATTTCCTCTCTCATCCTCTCTATATCTCTTGAATGGACAAACCCATACACACTTTCTATCTACCTATTTGCCTGTCTGAAGCTTTAAGGGGCTAGGGCATGTATCTAGACCCCAGGGCAAGTAAGGAGCTTCTTCTTGTTCTTCTCTCTCTCTTTCCTTTTTTCTCCTCCTCTCTTACCTAAGTGTTGAGCTACCTCAAGGACCAGTCGATTTGTATGTCCTTGGACTTCCAAGCTATTGAGAATGGGAGGTAACTGTTGATCGAAATGCACGTCTACGACGGCTCCGATCACTTGCGTGATTCTTCCCTCGGACTTCCCTGGGGAAGAACCCGCCGCAGATGAAGAGGAAGCACTTTTAGGAGAAAAAGAAGAAGAAGAAGCTTTCTTCTGACTACTCGAAGATGTGCCAGGAGTTGAGGCAAAGAAACGGGAAGAAGAGAGAAGATGTCTTCTTTCGTTCTCAAGACTCCCGTTGTTGAAGAGATAAGATGAAGAAGAAGAGAGACCTTTTCTCATGGAAGAAGATGGAAAGAGAGAAGAAGACTTCGAATGAGATTGAGAAAGAAGAGAAGAAAAAGCTTTTCTCTGCTGAAGAGATTTCGAGGAAGCCATCGCCATCATGCGATAAACGAGGCCTCCTCCTCCCCCAGCAAAAGTCGTGACATGTGTAGCTGCCATTGTGAATGAAGAAAAAAAGAAAGAAAGAACGAAAGAAAGAAAGAAAGAGAGAAAAAAAGAAGATGATTTGGCTATCTTCTTCTTACGAAGAGAGAAGCTGAAGATAGAAAGGAGTCGGTACACCGGAACGAAGGATGAGTAGTCGTCGTAGTAGTAGCGTAAGGGGGGGGGTCGGCAAGAAAGAGAGAGAGAAGAATTCTCCTCTTAATGAAAGATATAACAAATCCTCTCTTTTTCTCCTTTCAAATGAAGTCTCGAGTGTAAGAGAGAAGAGACAAAGAAAGAAAAAAGAGAAAAAAGAGAACGGGGGGGGAAGAATAAAACACGGCAAGGAGAGAATCAGCACAGCAGCATTCCTCCGAACTATCCTAGTAAGAAGAGGAGGAGGAGGAAGACTCCCTTCCTCCATGCGACAGCCGTAGCGGCGCCACACACAGATGATCGGGGAGAGCAGAGAAGAGATGTCTCCCCCTTCTCCTCCTGCGCCTCCTCGTCCTCTTGTTGCTCTACCTCTCTCTCTCTCTCACCATCGTCTGTCCCTTCTCCACCATTTTGACGTGCTTCTCTCCTTCTCTCACCTCGGGTCCCTCTGTCTCTCTCCTTCTCTCACTACTACGACTAACTGCATGCACGTGTGTGTTTCCTCCACTAATCACCCCTGGAGGTCAGGCAGGAGTTAAGGTGAGTTAAATCAAGGAAACTCCCGTGGATCACCGACCGCGTCACAAGCGCCACCCCGACCCCCCCCCAAGTAAACACCGGGGCTTTCTACTACTCCTATGGCTATCAGCACATCACTCAGAGAAAGACAGGAGGTCTTTGGAATCCTTCACTTCTTTCTCTCTCTCTCGGTGGTATGTTGGTGTGTTCGGAATAAGTAACAGTTGACGACATCTATCACGTTGACCTTCAGCGCCTCTAGAAGCACCGTGGTTGCCGACATGTTGGCGCCTACACACTCAAGAGAGAGAGAAGATAGACAAGAGATAGAGATATAGAGACAGAGACAGTCTTTCTATGGTGGTCAAAAGAGAGAGAGGAAAGCTCTCACCTCTGATCACCAGTAGAGGGTCGCAGAGAGGGATGTCCTGCTTCTTCGGCTTATATTCAGGGAAGGGAAGGGGAGCTCGCGGTTCTCTTCCCTGGATGAGCGACCAAAGGCTCTCGATGCTAAAAAGAAGAACGGAGGAAAGAAGTGAGAAGGGAGTTTGCTGAGAAGCATAGAATAGAAGAGCATGAAGAAGAAAAGGTCGGAAGGGTCTGATCACCCTGACATGCGTTCACAAGTCAAGACACGACCCAAGGAAGCACCGTATTCTCCAGTGAGACTCTTCCATCACCCCAGAGACACGCCTATGATTAAGTTGTTCTGTAGAGAATCTCCGGCTTTCTTCTTTCATATCATTCAGGCGAAGCCATATCTTTTCTCTTATCACCTCAGGCGGCTATTTTCTTGCATGTAGCCAGATGTATCGAATGTGGGTATGTTGTAAGTCATCTCTCTCTTTCTCTAATCTGGTACGTATCCATCCCTTGGCTACACAGGAGAAGAGATAAAGAAAGAATCTCCCTCGACCATTGATCCGACAGAATCTCCATTTTTTTCTCCGTCAGGAAGAAGATCGCTAAATAGAAAGAAGTAACAGAACATCTCTTCTCTCCTATGTAAAGGCTCATAAAACGAGAAGAACACAACTTTGAGTAGATGATAGGAGTGAAGAATGAGACAGAGACAGAGAGAGACCGAGGGGAGTGCTTCTTCCTCTCCCACGACGATACTTCACTACGTCTTTCTTTTTACAGTGCAAACGTAGATAAGATCTCTCCTAGTTTCTCCCCCAAGATTCTCCGTCGCTTGAGTCAAGAGAGGCCCCGGGAGAACATATCTACACAGACATCTCAGACGCTCTATGCATGCATGCGCGTCGTGACTCTTCATGGATCTCTGTATGTATCTCGTCATGTGGAGTTACCTGCCTGTGTGTATGTGAATGGATATCTCTAGACATGTATGCGTATATCTCTACACATCTATAGAGAGAGAGAGAGCAGTTGGGCTAGGTCGAGACTTCTTTCTTAGCTCGGGAGGTCAAGCAGAGAATGAATGAAGTGAGGTGGGGGTGTGTTGCTTTTTATGATCTTGACAAGAAACAGACTTCTCTATACATCACATCGATCTACTGCTGCTATGGTGGATAGCTGTCGAGTGAAGGAGTTCTTCTTACAAATAAGTTGTTTCTTGGCATCTTAGTCCCCTTCATATTCGCGCCTCGTCTTCACTAGAGTGACGTGTATAGAGATATCTTGAGTGTATGTACACCACTTAGAACCGATAAATGTTGATCGGATGAAGATCATCGCTATAGAGTGTGGCATGCACGCATTTCAATAAGGGACTCCTATGAGTTCTTTCCTTTTTATCTTTCGTGATGGAGAGACACACACAGCCTTATCGCTTTACACTTCCAGATGAAGAAGAAGAAAAACCTCTCTGCAGGAATTGGGCGGTACTTGAAGACACATCTCTCATCCCTTTCTATTCAAGTCTTCATTTCTCAGCCTTTCATATTGGACACCTTCTTCTCTCTTTTCTTCTTCCTTTCCTTCCTCTGACTTTCTTCTTTCTCCCTCTTTCTTTCCTTCCTTCCTTGCTACTCCAAGCCACACAGCTGTTTGCTGCATAGATTCAGTGGGTCGAAGGAGATTTCGTTGCTGTGCCTATTGTATGTATACGTACTATGTATAGAGCAGATACTGGATGAATGATTCAGCTATGTAGAGACTTGAGAGGATGGTAGAACGCGTTACTCCCATGGTGTATATACAGCAGGGCAGCTAGATTGATTCTCCCGAGACGAGTGACAAAGGAAATACACACAGCATCTACACGATCTCTTTAACGTCTACCATTAGCATATCGGAACGTATCTATATGTATAGGTCTATATTTATAGACATACAGAGACCCTCAGGTTATAAGTATATATATATAGTGCGTCCAAGAGTCATTTTTATCTACATGTCTCTCCCTCTCTCTCTATGTTCATATACATGTACGGAATGCTCTAGCTACAAATATATCGATATCTACACTCGGCGTCTGTTTTCTCTTCCTCAAATGATCTGCACCAGTGAATACCTACTCCCCTATATTGATATCTGTGTACACATACGTGAGAGGAAAAGGATAAAAATGAAACCTTCTACCTCGATCTGACTCTCTTCTTACACATAAACCATTGGCCCCTTGATTAGACCGAAGGTACTCCCACGTCGAGAAGATCATCTCGAAGACACAGGAACTTCTCTCATACTCGTTTCAAGAAGGGAAGCACATACACCTTCCTGTTGGATCCATACATATATATATACATACATATATATACATACGTAGATAGATAGGTAGGCATGTAAAGGTGAGGCACTCATACGGCCGCATGCCTTCCTTGGCTGTACTGTTCGTCTTTAGGCTCTTCCTTTTCTTTTTCTTTCTCTATCTTGTTATGCCTATGGGATAAATAGATATATACAGGGATGATGTATAGCCTACGTAGATTTTCATCATAGGGAGAAACCCGAATACGGCTCTATGGAGTTTAGATTTTGCTTGCGCTGCTGACGTCCTCTACACACCTCACGTGGAGGGGGTGAGATAACTTCTTTCATGGAATCGCAGCAACACGATACACATACATTATATACACATACTTACATATATACAGAGAGAGATATAAGTACAAATATACACATACAAATATACATATCTATCTATCTCTCTCTCTATATATACCTCCAGGGGAGTAAAGAGCCCCCGGTGCTGTTCACTATTGAGCTGGGTATGGGGGAAGATCCCTATGAAGGTCGCATGAGAAGAAAGAGAAAAGGAGAGTGTTGAGAAAGATAGAAAAGATATGAATCGTAGAAGAGAAGAAGAGATTTCTCTAGATTTAGCAGTGGTAACCCCCCCGAATACAACGAACGAACACGCTTTCTTCTTCTTCTTTTTTCTTCTCTCCGAGTTTAAGAAAGGAGAATGCGTTTGACAAGAATTTGGACTGGACTGTAAGTCCAAGAAAAGGAGAGATCTTTCCTCACAGTAATAAGGAAGCAGAAGCTAACGTGCCCCCAAGATTGGGATAAAGCTGGAGAGATGTTCTATATGAATGAAAGGAGAGAAGAAGAGACAGCATTCTCTCTCTCACGCCATTCATCCTTTCTCATGTATCTAAGTCATCTAAAAATATATACGTGTATATACACCTCACTAAGTAGTCCCTCGACGTGAAATATTCTTCGTTGGATAAGTGAGGAGACTCTTCCTTTGCTCCCGGGTAAGAGGGGGATGGTGGGGACGTACAGGAGATACGGACAAGACTTTGAGTAACCTGAAAGAAGATGTGGAACTATATCAACGGGAAAGAAACATGGAAAGGAAAGTGAATGTTAGATCATGTATTTGTTTTATCACTACGCCGCTAGTTGTCCGTCATTCCTTCGCTTGTTCTCGGGTGTATGTACACCTCAACATCACCGCAACCCACCGCCACCGTTGAGAATGCATGCAGAAACAAGAGACAAGCTCGAGCGACCTTTCTTTCTTTCCTTCTTTGTTTCTCTCCTTCTTTCTTGTTTCTTATCGTAGTTTCTTCTCTAAACATGAACGGCTAGCAGGCAATTGAAAAGACAGGCTGTTTCTTTCTCACTTGTCTCTATCTTCTTGCTTTGACGGGATCAAGAAGAAAGACGAGAAACGAAGACGTTTGCTGAAGGCACATTCAGAGGAACTCTTCGTTATTTTTTCACCTTTCTTTCTTTCTTCCTTTCCTTTTGTCCCGTCTCAATAAGACCTTTCTTATGACATCTCTCTTATCTTTGCTCTCTACGCTTTGCAGCCGTAGGTCACCATCGCCGTCTTCCTCCTTTTTCGGCCTCTTCAGCCATTCCTTTCTCTTCCTTTGTTTCTCCCTTTCTTTCTTTCTCCTCTCTGCCGTCTCAAATTAATCTTCAATGAACTATGTCCTTCTTCTTCTTCTCCTCTCTTTCCCCCGGTATCTCCTTTCTTTTCTTCGCTCTCTTCTTATCTCCCTTCTTGCTCTCTTTGGGAGGAGAGCATTGTTTACATCTTTCCTCCTCGAAACGGCTATAAAGACGAGAGAAAGAGCTTTCGTTTCTACTCTTTCTCTTCTTATTCGTTTTTCCTTTCATCCTTCTGTCGTCTTCCCTTCAGGCTTATTGGCTATCTTTACATAGGAAGGTAGATATAGAAGGCCTACCCACTCTCGTTCCATCCTCTTCTTTTTCTTTCTCGTAAGATCACTGCGGATCGCATAGAGCTAGACCCATGAATGTGCTTTCAAGAGACCTCTCTCTTAGCTCCTTTCCCATCGACGGGCAAGAGATGTATCTCCTTAGGTGGTAAATCTTCTGTCTTGGCTCTTTTCTCTTTCTCTTTCTCAAATCACTTCATCTTGAGAAAGAAGAGGAAAAGGAGAGAGATTCTTTGTCTCTCTCTCCACCTCAATCTGTGTTTCTCTTTCGTTTTTTGCTTTTCTCCTTCTCCTCTCTTCTCTATCTCTTCTTGACCTACACAGAATTCCTTCAAGCTCATCAGACCTCGAAGCTTTTCTTTCTTCCTTTCTTTCTTTCTTTCTCGCCCTTTGTTTCTTCCCTTATGTAGAGGTAATTTAGCTAAGGTATGATTGGCCGTTCCTTTGAAATCGGGAAAGTTTCTGATAAGCAAAATGCTCGGGTTCGATCCCCACTTGGCTTGAAGAAAGGAAAGTTCTTCTCTCTTTTTCTCTTAAGGAGAGGAGTCTTTAGTCCTTTTCGGAAGAAGAGATGAAAGACGGAGAGATCTCTGCTTTTTATTCAAGAGAAGAAAGGAGGTATGACGACGAAGAAAGGGGATGAAAAGAATGAGGAGGGAGAGGAAGGAGAAGAAGAAGAGGAAGATGTTCATTGATCAGGTGTATATACACCTGGATCGACTCACCACGTAGTCGTCTCTTTTTCCTACTTGTCAAATGGTTTCTTCTTACTCCTCTTCATCTTTATTTGTTTCTTTAACTTCACTTTCGTTCTTTCTTTTCTTCTTTTCTTCAACTTTTTCATGTTCAGAAGAAGAAGACTTCCGGTGTATGTACACCCTTTCTCAGATTCACCCTTCAACATGTATTCACACTATTCGTATAGAGGGATCGGTTTTGTTCCCCTCTCCCTGCGTTGCAACAGTCCCGTTGCTTCTTCTACTCGGAAAAGTTAAGAGACTCTCTCTTCTTTCTTTCTCTAGCAAGGAGAGAAGAAAAGTTTTTTTTTTTCTTGAGATTTCTCTTCTCTACTTTTTGTATTCTTTTCTTGCTTGATTTATCATCAGAGAATGAATGAAGTTTCCACATCTCCGGTGTACATACACCTGGGACTACACCAGCAGACATCACTGAAAAGCTCAGCTCTTCTCTATCTTTTCCTTCTTTCTTCTCATTTCTCTTCTTTATCGTTTTTCTCTCTCTTTCTCTTTCCTTCTTTTCTTTCTTTCTTGCATAATCTTCTTCTTCGTTTTCTCCTCTCTTCATTTTTCAACACCTCTAGTCACTGATCTATCTTTAATCTATCTATCCTATAAATATCTTTAATCTATCTATCTTTCATCTATCTATCTCTGTCTATCTATCTCTTTTGAACTCCTGATGGCTTTGAATTTTGCTTGTAAGTTAGATCGGCCTTTACCTCCTCCTCCTATTGGTGTACGCATCCCCACTACCCGCCCGGCTTCTTCTTCTTCTCCCTCTTCTCCTTGTCAGTTGAGAGAGTTATCTCATGGTCGCAATGAAGTTCAAGTGAATGAAACTTCTACCCATTCTTTAGCCTCCCCTACTAGTAGGAGGTGTAAACCTTCATCTCCCGCTTCTTCTTCTCCTCCTCATCTTCATCTTTCAAGTGATAAGAGAACTAAAACTCTTTTCCACCAATCTCCCCCCCCTGGCGTCGCTTCATCTTTACCTCCTGTCGGCTCTTCTTCTTCTTTTGGTAGAGAGAGAGAAGAAGAAGAAGATGAGAGAGTTAACACTTTGGGCGTAGAGAGCCATGGTCATAGCCATAATAATCGCACGACGACGACGTCTTCTTCTTCTTCTTCGCCTGTCTGCTGTAGATCTTTTGAAAGAGGAAAGGATGTTCCTTTCAACAGAGGTGTAAGGAAAGAAGAGAAAGGAGAAGCTCCGAGAGAGAAGAGAACTGTTGAAGAGACAGGAGATGAGAAGAAAGAGGGGGATGAGAAAGTCATGAAGAAGAGACCTGAAGATCAGACTTGTTTCTCTCATGAACGAAAGACAGAGACCCTACATTCTTCTTCCTCTTCTTCTCTCAAGCTAAGCAAGACAGAGAAGCTTCTCTCCCTTCTTTCTCTCCGTGAAATGCCGAAGAAGAAGAAAAAGAAGAAGATAAGCTCCTCCGACAGTCGGGTCACTACTGATCAAAAGACCAAGCAAGAAGATGAAGAAAGAGGAGAAAGGAAAGAGAAGGAAAAAGAGAAAGACATCGAGAAAGACTCGAGCGACAGTGTCGATGAGGAAAGCATTAATCGTCGACGTGTGTTGATAGAACAGATTTTGCAAGAGGATACAGGAAGGAATTGTGAAGAAGATTACCCTACTCCTAACTGGTTAAAGAAAGAAGGGATTTCTTCTTCTCCTTTTGTCTATCATAAAGCCTTCAAGGCATCTCTAGGAATTATCAATTATGAGCTACGTGGAGATCCTAGTCAACCTCTTGTAAGCCACATGAAAAGCACCACAGATCAACATACACCAGGAAAAGAAGAGAAAGAGAAGAGCAGGGGTCTATCTATCTATTTCTCTCTTTTCTTTCTTCGGTCTCTTTCTCTCTTGCTTGTATGGTTAGGTGGTGTATCAATGTGTGTGAAGATCTATCTATGGAGATATGTATGGACGTATGTAGGTATGTGGCTCGCCATCAGTCTGCTGCTTATTCTCGCCATAGGGAGTGTATATCAAGGTCAGTGTCTACTATAGACAAAGACATCTAGACACAGAGAGATTTATATGTCCAGTTATATAGCTATACATGTATAGAGGTGGATGGACTTGCATGCTGTCCATTCATAAGTTGTGTCTATAGAAAAAGATCTTCACAGGTTCCTTCTCCGTTGAGACCTCTCTCCACTCCACTACATCTGACCTCTCTCCCTCCTTACATGCATATCTCAACAGACACATCACACGCCGCATAGAAAGCGTGCTTCTCTCTCTCTTTCGTGTAAGTGGATGTGATCTTTCTCTATGGATATACACCTCTATATCTCTATACTTAGAGGGCGTTTCAGTCTTTCCATGCATACAATAGATGTGGAGATATATGTACTGAGCTATATAGGTGTACATATGTATGATATGTAGACTTGGTAAGTGTGTATTTTTTTATGTGAAAGAAATTACCTGTCTCTCTTCTTATATGTCGTCTTGTGTCTCGTCTCTGTCTCCCCTCTTTCTTTCTTTGCTAGTTTCTACTCCCTTTCTTTCCTCTCACCTCATTTCTCATGCTGTCTTTCTTCCTTTTCTTCTTTTCTTTTTCTTTTCTTTTTCTTTGTGGGTAAGGTGTTGACGTTTCATGGCTTGAATGGGACGCATTTAACTTTTTATGACTTGCAAGAAGTCCTCGCGCGATTTGGGTATAGAACTCTCACTTTCGGTAAGAAGGGAAAAAGGCGTCTCCACGACCAAACAGATCCAGAGATTAGCAAAGGAAGAAAAGATAGAGAGAGAGATCTATTGGTAGTCGTAGTAGTAGTACTACAGACGAAAGAAATAGATATATCAAAGATAAACTAAAGGTAGATTAAAGGTAGATTAAAGATAGGTCGATCATTTCCTTTCTTTACTGTCTTTCGTTTTTCTTTGTTTCTCTTTCTTTCTTTCGGACATCTCAAAGAACTCCTGCTTCACTTTCTGTCTCTATTTATTGCTCTTTCAGAAGCAAACATACACCTTCTAGACCTCTCGTCTTCTTCTTCTTTACTCCCTGGTAGACTGCATCGCCTG
>NW_027155132.1:0-177 GCF_002600585.1 Cystoisospora suis | reverse complement strand
TCACTAGGAGTTTTGTTTATAGTTTGATAGATAGAAGGTGTCTTTATTCATAGAGACAAGACACGGCAGTTGCATATGCATGCATGCGTCTCCCCGTGTATGCAGGATTTCTTTCTTTCTTTCTTTCTTTCTTTCTTTCTTTCTTTCTTTCTTTCTTTCTTTCTTTCCTCTTTTGTT
>NW_027155131.1:648-2555 GCF_002600585.1 Cystoisospora suis | reverse complement strand
CAGAACTAGGGCACACGCGTGTGTACGACGGGAAGCGTTTGCACCACATTGCTTCACCCGGCTGCTTTTCTCCGGTGCAGGCTCAACGGGTTTCCTTGCCAACCAGCTTTTTCAAGAACTATAGTACAGTCACGTGTGAAAAACTCCCTAGGGTCTCTCTGCATGGCATCCAGTGGCCAATGACAGTCAATGCCTTTCCGCGGGAGCTCAAGCAGGGCCTGCAGTAGACATGTCGATAAAAATTTCGAAGACCCTCTCAAAGTTTCGGCAACAGTGTGTAACCCGCGAAAACAGGCACTGTGGCGGCTAGTCCCGATGCTGCAGTACTCCACTGCTATGCCGGGCGCCCGTCGGACTGCCTTCAGACTCTCCAGCACTGGACACTGCTGTAGTGCGCGAGTGCCCTCGCTCCAAGAAATCTACTCTGTCGTACTTGGCGGTCTTGGACTAGAAGAGACGCACAGACTGGGTTCCCAAAAGCTGAAGTGTAGCCCTGACGCTGACTCGCAGCACGCCGTGCTCGCCAAACGCGCGTCCCGACGTTTGTAGAAGTGTAGCCTCATTTTCTCGGAAGGCATATCTGGCCTGTACCAGCCAGCGCACCCCACATGCTGCTCCCCTGCTTATGCACCACACAGTGAACACAAATTTCTTCCCGGCTTCCAGCATCGCGAATATAGGCGAGCTCACGCTTCCCGACCGGTCAACCTAGTGACTAGCGAGGTGGTTTCGCTGGCATCCACTTCACTAAGAACTGGCAGAACGAGAAAGTTTGAAGCCGGCGATTAGTTACCTCTAGTGTACAACTGAAGTGCGGATCCTTCCACGGACTACTGATACAGGGTCACTAGGGTAGCCCGAGCGATGCAAAAGAACTGCGTGTGCAGCGGGCAATGCCAGGGCAAGGGAGCCACACCCTCAAACTCCTAATGAAATCGAAAAGAGGAGGCCTTCCCTCCAAGAGCTCGGCAAAAGCGAGGTCTTCTGCGCCTCCGCGGCGCTCCTGGTGTAGCCCTGCAGTAGCGTGTAGCTCGTAGCAAATTTGGCCGCAGACTGTTGGTTCGTGCGCCCCCTCGTACATGGGTGCCACGGACAAACTACTCTGATTTCCGAAGACAAACGCATGCCGCCCGACCAGGCACGGTTACAGAAAATCATACAGAAAAAGGTCGCTACAAAACCACATCTGCGAAGAGCCTCCCGGCGAGATTCCAAGCTCTAGAATGCAGCTGTTCTCGTTCCGACGCTCCGCGGCTCTCTTATTGTCAGTCGATGACCCACTACATCGACACATGAAAGTTGGCGTTCTCCAGTCCGGTACACGTAGTCCCTTTTCCTTGTTGTTACCTGCCTTGTCAGTCAGCCGCCCTCGAGGCGTGTCAGCCTCCGAGTTTCGATAGTCTTGCTGTTTGCGTAGAAGCCCCCTCGTGAAGTCCGTCGTCCTACACTCCAAAACTCTCTCTGTCGGGTGCTCTGTTTCCTCCTGGTCGACTTGCAGTCTCTGCACTGTGGTTCTTTCCTGCCCCCCCTTTCCCTCTCTGTCCTTTTGCCCGGAGCTCTCCGGGGTCGTAGTAGATACCCGCGCTCCGGCACGCTCCCTTTGCAGCCATTCTGTGATGGATCCATCCCGGCAGCATTCTCGCTTCGAAAGCGGCACCCTGCTTCCAGGCGGAGGTGAAACTACTCTAGGTGGCAAGCAGCTAACACCCCCGGCCGCTAGTGTCACTTCAGCATCACGGCGTGGCCCTGCGCGATTTCTCACGTGCTCGTTGCAGTGCTGGGCATGGCGACAGTGGGGTGACGACGTAACATCTCTTTGCCGAGTCGACCTCCGTGCCACCACTGGAGCCTCTGCTAAGCGACGTCTAGAGGGCTCGCTTACAGTCCGCTGATTCTTCAGGCGCCCC
>NW_027155131.1:0-418 GCF_002600585.1 Cystoisospora suis | reverse complement strand
GAGTATGACCGCGAGCCCACGCTGCTCGCACCACTGTCGCTGTGCGTAACACGCCACAGTTCCCGCCCTGCTCCACAACAAGCAGTCTCCGGACCCAGGCCACCAGGCTCGCATTCACCCTCAGTCTTGCCGCCGTTACCCTTACCAGGTGTCTCTTGCTTCCACACTCTTTGAGCCCGAGGTCCAGCGTTCGTTGCACAGGCGACGCCCTCCCGTAGGACACCGCTATCAGACCCGCAATTCCGCGTACCACTGCAGCGACGAAGCGACCCGACAGGGGGAAGTCTGTCCTTTCTTCCGGCAGATGGAGGGTTCGCAGCTGATGTGTTCCGACCTCGGCGGCCGCTTTGAAGTTTACTTTTCTTGCCACATGTGGACGGGGAACCAGAAAGAAACAGCAGCTCTTGTTGGAGAGCAA
>NW_027155130.1:0-2068 GCF_002600585.1 Cystoisospora suis | reverse complement strand
TTCTTCCTCTTCAATTCTTTCAGTGGCTGAGCCAAGGCTCTCTCTTTCGCTATCTTCATTCATCTGTTCCTTTCTATTCTCCTTCTTCTTCGATCTCGGGTGTATCTACACCTCCTCAGATAGGAGAAGGGGTCCCAGCCGAGGGAGAGAGATCTTCTCTTTTTTCTTCTCTTCATCCTTCGTCTTCTTTTCATCCATATCTTCACTTTCTTTATCTTCCTGAGAGGCCGAATAGTTTTCTTCTCTTCTTGTATTCTACCGCAAGAGATCATGTGTGCGTCAAGACATGCAATCTCCTTATTTTCTATTACGGGATAGTTCCTTTCTTCTTCTTTCTTCTTCTTGTCTTTCTCTTCTTACCTCCCAGTCATTGAGTTTAGGGTTCTCTTCCGCGAGTGCAAAAGAAAGAAAAGAATGAGGTGCATGCATGACAAGAAGAAAAAGAAGAATGAAGGAGGAGTTTAAGTGCAGCTTGGCAAGAGGCACCGAAGAAGAGATAAAAGACACAAGGAAGACCACCTTCTTCTCCTTCGATAGATAGATAGAAAGAAAGATAGAAAGATCAACGAAGAGATAGAGAGATAGATAGATAGATGGAAGGCATCATAAGGAGAGGGGATTTTCTTCGGTAGATAGAGAGATAAAGAGATAGAGGACAATTGAGAAGAAGAAGAAGAAGGAAGAGGTGTATGGCTGTGAGGGTGCTAGGCGAAGTGATTTCCCTCATCGAAGAACGAAAGAAAGAGAGAGACAAGAGAAGAAAAAAGAAGAGAAAGAATGAAGGAATTGGAATAGATCGAAAAAGCAGACTGAGATATAAACATCGACATAGAGAGAGACAGAGACAGAGAGAGAGACAGAGAGAGACTTCTCTTTCTTTCTCTTCTTCTCTTTCTGAGTTTTGGTCTATGAGGCGTTTCTAGAGGAGTCGAGTCTCAAAATTCTTTAGACATCTCTGCCTTGTCTAAAGGAGGGAATGAAAGAAAGAGGAAGAAGAAGAAGAGTAGGGCCGACCTTTATCTCAAGTCATCATGCCTGCTGTATACACGCAGGCACATAAATAAATAAATAAATAGAGGGATGTTTTTTTTTCTTGGCGCATTTCTTTGCATGCGCGCATGCAAAGAAATGAAGAATTGCATGTGAGTTTGATGGGAACGCTTTGCTTTTCAAAAGTTTTCTTTTTCTTTTCTTTTTCTTTTCTTTTTCTTTTCTTTCGGGTGACGAGGGTCAGACGACTACTTCCACTTCTCCCTGAATGATGGTAGACCACCTGTGTCTTCTTCATCTTTTTCATACCTATCCCAACTATCACAGGAGCTGATCGACTCTTTCTTTCTTTCTTTCTGTCTCTTTGAGTTGCCATTTCCTATGTCTACTACTCTCTGTCCCATTTCTTCTCTTGGTATGTATTGCGTCTTCCTTATTCGTACGTATATATAAAAGGATCTATATAGATCTATATATACATCATAGGTGCATATGTGACTTTATACACTTGTTGAATATATCTATGTACAGAGATATCTATCTACATGCATATTTAGATAGAGATGCTGTAGAGGCGTGTCTTATTGTGTATATATACATATATACATATATATATATGTATATATATATATCTATATATGTATATATATAGATATGTATATATATATCTATATATGTATACATATATATATGTATGTATGTATATCTGCATGTCTCGTGTATAGACAGACAGAAAGCGTGGCTGTGTGCGTTAGAGTTTCTCTTGTGGCCGTTCTTTATCTTTTCCTCTTCATTCTTTCTTTTTCTTCTTCATTCATTTTCTTTTTCTCCGTCATCTTTCTTTTTCTTCTTCATTCTTTTTCTTTCTTTTTCTTTTTGATAGGTTTAGTGTTAGTGATAAGCCCCAATCTTCAGGCGAAGCTTCTGTGGCGGACTCTCCAGGTATTCTACACATACACATACACTTTACTTACCCAACTCTTATAATACTTTTCGTTCCTATCTTAATCATAAGAAGAAGAGGAAGAAGAAGAATCCCCTCCCTCTCTCTCTCTGTCATCTTTCTTTTTCTTCTTCA
>NW_027155129.1:0-902 GCF_002600585.1 Cystoisospora suis | reverse complement strand
GGAGAGAAAGAAGGAGAGAGAGTTATTCTGATTTTTTGTGTGTACATACATCGGGGAATTGTATGGAAGGATCAAATAGAGATAAGCGGTATCTCAATTCTTCAAGACTTAAATCTTCCTCTCTTTCATCCATTTCTTCTTCTTCTTCGTCTTCGTCTTCTTTATGTTGTTTCCTCTCTTCTTTTGAATTGTCCCACGTCTCCTCTTTCTCTCCGTATTCTTTCCCGTGTCTCTGTTTTGATCTATCTTCTTTCTCTCCCTTCTCATCATCGTCATCTGCTCCTCTTCTTAGTCTTTTCCAGCGCTTCTTCTTTTCTCTATCTTCTTCTCTTTCTTCTTCTTCATCTAAATCTCCCTCCCTCCGCTTTGCATCCTGAAGAGAAGCATGTCTCTCTCTTTCGCATTTCTTGTCCCTCTCTGCTTCTTCCCTTTCAAATCGTTTCTCGCCCTCTTCTTTCTCTCCTTCTGCGCCGTCGTTCTTCTTCGTCTTCTTCTTTTGATTCTCTTGAGAAAGCAGAGAAGAGACAGCGGGTCTTCTTCTCTTCTTATAGTGAAGAATTACACCTTCGGGTGTAATAGGGCGGAGATCTTTGAAAGGGAGCCATGTATCTAGTCGACGGTTTGTATATTTGTAGTGGATATAGTACTCATACGCACTCGGATTATATTCGGATAAAAACTTTCTCATCTTCTTCTCTTCTTCATCTTCATCTTCCTCCTCCTTCTCTTGTTCTTTCTTCTGTTGTAAATCGCCATCTTCTTCTTCTTCTTCGATCTTCTTCTGAGAGGTCCTCTCAACAGATCTTTCCCTCCTGTCTTCTTCTGCTTCCTCGTCTTCTTCTTCTCTCTCTCCATTTTATCGTTTCTTCTCTATTTCTTTATGACTTCTCTTTGCAATTCTT
>NW_027155128.1:0-470 GCF_002600585.1 Cystoisospora suis | reverse complement strand
GCCCCGCCTACGTGCTCTATTACGTAGGTCCGTAGGGTTCGGTTATTTTGTCGCACCTCTACCCAAAACTGGACGCGGGTACTCTACAACGGAACCTTTAAAACTAAATAAAATCGTAAAAAGGACTAAAATCGCCCGGGGAAATTCCCGGCGCAACCGTACATTCCGAGGTCGTACTAGCGACCTGCCAAAATTAAGCATCGATCACCATAACTAACTCCAGAGAGGGTTTCCACAGTTTTTGATCACTAATATTATACACACGTACTATCACCAGATTTATCCATAGACTTCCTTCGAACAATAGCAAAATCAAAGAAGTCCCCATTTTCACCTCTGGGCTTCACCACCCCACCTGTAATGATTCTAGGGTCGCAGGGGTCGCTGTGCGAAGCCGAGAAGGACGACTGGTGGGTGTGACCTCTCGACTAGGCACCGGTGAGTCTTCTCCCATACTAGGAACCACTCAC
>NW_027155127.1:11549-11807 GCF_002600585.1 Cystoisospora suis | reverse complement strand
TTCATGTGAGTTTGTAGAGAGAAGAAAAACATTATCGTTGGCTGTCTTCTCCTCTTCTTCATCTATCTAATTCTCCTTCTTCTACCCTCCCTTCTTTTCTTTTTCTCCCTCTGTAGGAACGAGATTCTTCGACGACTTACTAAGAGGAGCATGACCATGAAACTTCGCGTCTTGAAGACATAAGAGAGACTTAGCAAGGTTAGAAAAAAACCCTGCAGCTTCTCTCTCCATGGGGTGCTACTTTCTTCTCCTTCTTCT
>NW_027155127.1:0-11213 GCF_002600585.1 Cystoisospora suis | reverse complement strand
AGATGGATACGACTTTGTCGGTCAGAAAGAAAGAAAGAAAGCCTGAAGAGGTAGACAAGAATGATGACGAAGAATAGACGGGTATTTCTCCCACTTAAGAGAGGCAAGAAAGAAGGAGGAAAGCAAAAAAGAAAGAAAACGTGATCAATGAACAAGGCTCCGTCGTAGACTGGCTGTACATACACTCCGAATGAGAAGGTCTATGCATGCGTAAGATCCAGAAAAGGACACCTCAACAAGTGGTAGGGAAAGAACGTCTTCTTTTTCTTCTTGTTCTCTGTCTCTCTCTTTCTATATAAATACATAAACCTAGAGAAGAAGCATCACAAATGTGTATATACACAAGCGTTCGTCTATGTGTAAATATAGGTAAAGAGACAGGGACATAATGATGCGTTGTATACCTGACGAATTTCCTTATCTATTACCATACAGGGAAGACGCTGTTTTAATCTATCTATCTATCCATCTATCTATCTGTCTTTACTCTACCTATCTATCTATATGTATATCTATCTACACGTATCCAGACGGATACAGGGAGCAATTCTTCTAAAGCCCCTATGCAAAGAAAGGCAGTCCATGGAAAATGTCTCTATCTTTCTCTACTAATCTCTACTGACCTTCCAATCCTTCCATTCATTCACAGAAAACAACAAGCCATCGACACCTAGACGTCGACGACATATATATATATGTATATATATATATATATACATAGATATATATATATAGAGAGAAGCGGATACGTAGCTAGATACTTTCAGGACCTCCACATAGATCTAGATGGATGAGACTATGTGTCTGTGTATATCTCTACATGAAGTATCCCATACAAGGAGGGCATGCTCCTAGACAGAAGCGTCGACAAAAGAAAAAGCGCGGATATTCCTTCTTCTTCTTCTTGTTCTCCCTCTCCTTCTCTTCCTCCATCACCTCCGTATACAAGACGCAGAGAAACAAAGGAGACAGAGAGCGAGAGAGAGAGAGAGGTAGAGAAGCAAGAAAGAGAGAAAGAGAAGACTTTGAGTTTGTTTCTCTTCTTTTTCTTACAGCAAAGAAGTGAAAGAGAAGTCGATCCGATAGACTCGTGGCGAAGAGAAGAGCAGTCATTCTCCCAAGACTTTGAAAGAAAGACATGCTTCCAAAGGCGCTTCCTCGCTTATCGCTAGGGACAGCTTCGCCTAGAATCTTCTGTGTAATAGGCCCCATGACCGCCATAAGAAATCCACTGCAAAGCATAAGAGGCATGAGTTGCCATTCCCGATGAATGCATGCAAGAAGGAGTGTACATACACCCCAGCCCCAACATGATACCTGTAAGATGCCGATCTCTCCTATTCTTTCACTCTCCTTTCTTTCCTCTCCTCTTCCTCTCTCCCCCCCTTCCTCTTCTTCATCATCCATCATGTCCTCCAAACTTAAATCTTCTTCTTCTTCTTTCAACGTCTTCTTCTTCTTCTTGCTTTCTTTTCTTATCTTGTCAACACGATCTTCTTCATCCTGTCCTCTCCTCCCTTCATAAACACCCCTGTCTCCTGCCCTACTCGAAGAAGAGGAAGAAGAGATCTTTCTTCTTTCGCCCTCATCATGGAGATTCGGACTCGTCGGATTCTTGTGTGAAGTTTTCCCAGGTGTACTTACAGCATCGACAGTGAGACCCCACAGAGGACAAGAGATTGCATGCGCTAGCCGAGATAAAGACGAAGCCGTGCCTAAGATGGTCGGCGAGAAATGTAGTTGGGATTCTAAAGTCTTGTAAGCTGCGGGGAGAAGCTGATCGGTCGCTCCGTGAAGAAAAGCATAGAGAAAAGTAAAGAAAATTACCCGAGAGGTCTCGCGATCTGAAGTCAAAAGAACGGAGACAGGGGCAGATAAGATATTCTTCACGAGGTAATCCTTAAAACTCCTTACACGAGAGAAAGAGAGCTTTCCTCTATGCTGACAGAAGGAAGAGAAGAAAGGTCTACAGAAAGGAAGACATTTGCGACAGAGAAAAGATGAAAGGGAGATGAAGGGAGATGAAGAAGATGTAGGAGGAGGAGAAGAAGGGGGATAATACTTCCTAGAGGAAGGAAAGAAAGAGGCGAGATCTCTGTCTTGATCTTCTTCTTCCTCTTCATCCGAAGAAGTAAAAGAGAGAGATGTAGAAATAGAAGAGGAAGGATGGGACGGTTTCCCTATAAGATGATTTGAAGTATCATGTGAAGGATTTATGATCGAAGCAGAAGGAGGAGAAAGATAAGACAAGGAAGAAGAAGAGGAGATAGAAGAAGAAGAAGAAATTTGACCTATGGCGAGGATACGAGGATCAGGTGACGTCGAAGACCGTGTAGTTGCAGAAGAAGAAGAAATATCTATAGGAGGAAGTTCGATAAGAGGGTTGTAAGAGATGTTGTCTCTCTGGGACGAAGAAGACGGGGCATGGCGATGTGGAGAAGAAGACGAGGAAGAGGAAGAAGAAGAAGAAGGTGGCGATACACGAGAAGAATAACGAGTAGACATGTTGAAGAGATGTACATACACCTAGAGGAAAGAATAAGAAAAAAAGGATCAAAGGAAAGAAAAGCAAGAAAGTGAGAAGAAAGGTCTACACCTTAGAGAAAGAGAAGAGAAGAAAAAGAAGGAGAAAGACGAAGACACGTTACTAGTCCCTCATGATCGGCAACAGAGAAGAAACAGAAAGAGAAAAGATACATAACGAAGACCACTTCTTTTATGTAAGAAAGAAGAGAGAGAAAAGGAGAAGTAAGGGGATGAAGAATGGCAAAAGAAGTTCTACTCGTTCCCGGGGTACGAAATCTCAATAGATGCAACTGCCGTAGTCGTCAAGAGTTCACATCTCTCTGAAGAGCCGGAAAGAAAAGAGAAGAAAAGAAGAAAAAGCATTAGGGAGAGATGAGGAAAGAAGAAAGCTACTCAGAACGAAGAAAACATACAGAGATGAGACAGAAAGAGAAAAAGAGTTAGAGAGAAGGCAAGGGAGCGAGAGACGGGAAACGAGAAAGAAAGGACAAAGCCCCTAGGGGAGAAGACAAGCAATAATCCTGGCAATGGTGGACTTATCTAAAGACGTTTTCTTTAACAAAGATGGATTAGATTGGAGAAAAGAGAAGAAGAAGCAAAAGAAGAAGCAAAAGAAGAAGATGTCTTTTAACAGAGAAGGAAACGAGCGTGGAGTAAGATTGAAGAGGAGAGAGACAAGCATGAATGACTACTACTCTGTGCATACACCCCCCGAGTCGTCGGTGGCGGAAGAGAAGAAGGAAAGCATCGATCGCCAATGAAGAAAAGAACAAAGAGAGGAAGAGTCATCACGAGGAAATGACTATGAAAAGAATACCAGATAGGTAAAAGAAAAGGAAAGAAGAACGGGCGAAGAAACTGTTGAGGAGCCTCTTCACTTGGATGTCTCAGGATGATCTGAAGAAAAAAAGGGGTGAATGCAATGAATGAAGAACACTCGAGACGAGAAGGAGAAAAGTAGGGAAGAGCGGAACAAGAAAAGTAAAGAAAGGGGGTGGTAGGGGTGGTACTAGTGACCTCCCTGTTGAGGTGTACATACACCTCAACACAACACACTAGGACTGGTTCAATCATATCGAGAATTGTTTTCTCTCTTATACACAGCAAAGAAGAATTTCATTGTATGGACTTTTCTCCTTTTTTCATTTCAATTCGAAGAAAGGGAATCTGCTCGTTGGTCTTCTTTCCCTTCGTCGCTACTCGAGCTGCTTTCTTCTTCTTTTTCGTACATCTATCGTCTCGCTTTTTCGCGCGCATACAAATCGATGTGAGTGAGTGACGAGAATGCTTCGGAGATAAACAGGTCGCATTTTCTTGATCTGAAGAAGAACAAGAAGAAATAGGGCTTTCTTTTGTTTCACTAGGCCTCCTCCAACGACTCCTTATCATTCAGTCTTTGATAGAGAAAGGTCTTTCTATGTGTTTTCTTTCAAGTAAAGAAGAGGAGAAAAGTCGTATTCTTTCCGAAGAAAGAGAAACTCCGAGGGGAGAAGCAAGTCAGGTAAATCACTACTTCTTTGCTTACTCGATCTCTCTCAACAAAGTGACTTCTCTCTCTCTGTTTCTCTTCTGTTCATCTTCTCGATCAGCAGGTGTATGTACACCTCAGCATTTCATCTTCTTGATGTGTCGAGGAAGATTCGTTCTTTTCTCTCGCCTTCTTGTCTCTTCTGTTCAAGAACGACAGATTGTTTCTTTTCTTCCCTGATCGGCGGTTTTCCTCTTTCCACGACAAAGGAGGAGGACAGATAGATCGACAGATAGACGCCTAAACTTCTCTTTTCTCTATTCTTCTGAAGTCGAAAAAGAGAGAAGAGTTGAAGGCTCTAGATGTTGAGAAAGAGAAAAGAATTGAAGGCTTTAGATGATGATTTGGAAGAAGAGAAGATACGTTTTCAGAGACTTCTTCCTTTCTTGTTTCTTTGGATGATGAATGGGGTGTATATACACCTCATCTCCTCCAATTTTTCCTGTCGTCTAGCACCATCATTTCCTTCTACTCGACGTCGTAACCCTTTCCGGGGTGTGTATATCTTTTCTCCCTTTTTCTCTCTCGATCTTTTCTAAGGGAGAAGAGTTTATCTTCCTTTTTCTTCTTCTCTCTTTCATTCTTCTACTGTTGGTTCTATTCTCTCTTCTTCGACTTTTCACCTGTATCTTTCTCTCTATCTATCTCTTTATCTCTCTTTCTTCATCTCTCCCTTCGCCTCTTTCTTTTCTCCTTCTTCCTCTAGCCTTCTCTCGTCGTCTTCCGTATTTCTTCTCTCACTTCTCCTTCTTTCTCTTTCCTTTCTTCTCTTCTTTCTCGGGAAACCATGCCTACCTCTTCTTCATCTTCATCTTCTCTGTCTAACGACAAAGAGACAGGCAGCTTGAAGTGTGAAGGGTGTGGCAAGTCTGTTAAAGGGGATCTCTCCTGTCCCAAGTGCGTTTCTCTCGGCATTAAGAGAAGTTACTTCTGTAGTCAAGACTGCTTCAAGGCCAATTGGAAAGAACACAAGAAAGTCCATGAAGTCTTTCTTCTTCTTCAGAAACGAAAAGAAGAAGAAAGACATCAAATCTCTTCTTCCTCTTCTTCCTCTTTAGCGAATGCAAAGAAGCCTTATGATCCGAATGATCGTGTAGCTTGGCAGGGCGACCCGCACCTTAGGTCCGTTTATGAAAGATTAGGAAAGAGAGGATTCTCATTACTTCCTCTCTTCTTACGTCTCTCTCTTTCTCTCTCTTTCTCAGTCTGTTTTGCTTTCTTTATGTTACAGGGTGAAGGAAATTGGATTCAGTCGTCCTTTTCTATCACGTCTGCGGGAGAAAGCGAAGCTCCTGATAGAAAATAGCCAATGAATACATTACGCATAGATTGAAGATAGATCAAAGAAAGATATATAGATAGATAAATAAAGAATACATAAAGATAGATAGATCGATAGATAAATTGAGGTAGATAGACAGACTAAAGATATATTCGTCAATGTATATCTAGTGTATCTAGTGAGGTGCATGTGTGTATAAATAGAGAGAGATGTATCTACTTCCCACACATACGTGGTGGTGTATGTACACCTCAGTTAGCGTGAGTATCTGCATATAGGTGTATAGATATACATCGATCTGTCTAATTCAGTCAATGACGGAGATAATGGAGCTCCATCAAACCCACCTTCACTCGGGTGATCTCTCTTTTTCTTCATGCTTCTGTCTTCCTCTTCTTTTCTCCGTCTTTCTTTTTTCTTTTTATGTAGCATGTGTCCCTTCGTCTTTCTCTTCTTTCCCTTGGCCCTTTTGCATAGTCTTTCCACACAAACTTTCCTAACTCTTTCTCTTTCATGAACGCATGAATACCTTGTCTCATCGCCTCTTTATATCTTTTCTTCTTCTTTCCTTCTTTCTTGGCCTTTCTTCTTACCTCTTTCGTCGCTACCCTTCTCTCTCTCTTTCTACCTTTCCTTTCTTGCTTTGTTGCCTCTTCTTCGGCTTCTTTTCTTCATCTTTTCCTTTCTTTCTTTCTTTCTTTGTTCTTTTGGCTGTAGAAACTTTGTGAATTTTTCCTTTACAGGGCCTTTACGTCCATGGCCTGTAGTGTATCCTATGAGGAGCGTTCCCGCAGGCATTCCTCTTCCCGACTACGCACATACAGGCACACCTCAGTCAGAGGTTGACTCCAGAAGGAAGAGTAACGTTCATGTACATACACCCGAGCAAATCAGTGTAAGGTCCACATGCATTTCTCTCCTCTTCGTCTTCATCCTACAGAGACATTCCAGAGAAATGCCAAATACATAGATCTGCATAGATAGATAGATAGATTAAAGATAGATAGCTACATTAAAGATAGATAGCCATGTAGAAATGTCTGTGGTTAGGTGGGGTGTTCCTTAGTGAAATAGATATGTGAGTGTGTATAGGGAATAGAGAAGGACGTATACGAATTAGGGTGCTCATATACAGATATATATATATATATATGTGTGGAGATATGGGGAGGGTTCACAAGAGTTTGGCTCATTCTCCATGCTGCTGAGAAGCTTTTGTGTGAATGGTGTACATACACCTGAGAATGAGTTTTCGCTAGAGAAGGAGAAGATAGACGTTAACACTCCTTTCTCCTATCGTATGCATGTCTACGTATTTCTACCTCTTTCATATCTATCTTTCCATCTGTCTATCAATCCGCCTATCTCTGCGGCTCTCCATCCATCTATCGTTCTCTGTCTATTAGCTCTCTGTATTTACATGCAAATTCTCTTATCGAGAACTCTGCCTGCTTGAAGGTTTCGAAGTCTCCTTCCTATTCTTCTACTCCACACAGTCTTCTTTCATAAATGTATAGAGTCGAGCCCGCCTGTCTCTTTAAAAAGAGAAAAAGGCAAAGATAGACGAGTCAGATACATACCAATCCTTATCACACACTCGCTGTATCGAAATCTATTCTATCTATCTAGGTGTATATACATTATTCTCTTCTCCATCTTAAGGTGTTCATGAAGCTCAACATGTCTCTTACCTATCCTTCATCCTCTTCTTTCTTACCTTCTTCTGTTTCTTTCTTCTCCTCTCCTTCTCTCTGACCTCCTTTCTTACTTCCTTTTCTTCCTCTTTCTTTCTTTCTGTTTCTTCTTTTTGTCTTCTTCTTCTTCTTCTCAGAGACTGAGAGAGGCATGTCTGTTGGGTCGTGAAGCGCTGGACTACGCCCATAGCTTAATTAAGCCCGGTATCACGACTGAAGAGATTGACCTGAAGGTGCACGAGTTTGTGGTGACTCGAGGAGGCTATCCCTCTCCACTTAATTACAATGGATTTCCCAAGTCTTGCTGTACTTCTGTGAATGAAGTCATTTGCCACGGCATTCCCGATCTCAGGTATCGCACATACAAAATTACAAGAAAAGGAACGATGAGAAAGGCATCAATCCAAGAGAAAGAAAGAAATACAGACAGAGATAGATGGATAGATAGGTGGCAAGGAGAGAAAGAGAAGGATGTCTTTCTTTTTTCTTTTCCAGTTCTTTTCGTGTCTACGGGTGTGTTGATCTATCCTCTGTATGAGTCATTTCCTACCTCTCTTTTCTCCCTCACTCTTTCTCTCTCCTTCTCTTTCTCTCATTCGGAGTGCTCCTTCCTGTCAGTCTAGACATACATACTTACATACATATATCGACTGAGAAGATAAAGACAAGGAGACACATATACATATATAGATAGATAGATATAGATATATAGGTATATATATAGGTATATGTATGTGTATGTGTGCATGTGTCGAGGTGTATTGTAGATGTAATTGTATCTTCTTCTGTTGGAGTGGTCCACTATTACGACTACTGAGGGATGAGAAAGAGAAACAATTCTTCACATTTCGTGTCTTTCTTTCTCTTTTCTTTCTCTCTCTCCTTCTCTCATCTTTCCTGCTACGTAAATTCTTCTTTCTTCATGTCTCTTTGCGTCTTTCTATGTGCGTGTTGTCTCCCCTTTTTTCTTTCCTTTCTATTTACAGACCGTTGGTAGAGGGAGATTTGGTGAATGTGGATATAACTGTCTACTACAAGGGCATGCATGGAGACTTGAATGAGACATACTTCGTAGGAGAGACAGGCAGAGATGAAGAAAGCGAGAGACTTGTGGAAGGAGCCTACGAATGCCTCATGACTGCCATCAAACAGGTACACACAGAGACAGGGAGACAGACGATTAAGAAGTCGATACATCGATTTTAGCTTGAAAGGTAAAGAGGTTCACAGAGAGAGAAAAAGAAGAGAGAAAGAGAGAGATGATGAGGTAGGAAAAGATCCATAAAGAGACAGAGAATGTCTAAATTCAGATAGAGAGGGGGTATATGAAGAATTGAGTGGCGAGAGAGAGAGAGAAGGGGCTCTGATCGTTTCTTTCTTTTCTGCCTTTCTTCTTTCTTTCTTTCACACGCCAGAGGCAGCGCACTTCTCTCTCTCTCTCTCTCCAGGTGACTTAAGTGCCTATGACCTGTGTGTGGAATTGACTCTCTCCTTATCTTCTTTCCTACCATCTGTCGATCATCTCTCATCTATCTATCTTTCATCTGTATCCATCTATCTCTCTGTCTGTATCTACGTAAGTCTATAAAATCTATCTATTTATTTACCTGTAAGAATGCATGCATATCTGTTGGAAAGCTCGATGAAGGCTTTAGCCTCTTCTTCTTCTACAGATGTAACTAGTTTCCCTGGACAAACACCACTCTATCTTCTACTACTTCCTGAGGTTGCCCTTCTTCTTCTTCTTTTTCTTTTTCTTCTTGGAGGTTGATAGAAATAAGGTAAGAGGATGACTGTGAAAGTGTATTACTCTCGCCTTCGGAATTCTTTCTTGTTCCTTCGGTATTTCTCTTCTCTGTATCTTCTTCTTTTGCTTCTCAACGGTATCTGTATTTCTCATGTCAGGAGTGAAAGAAGAGGAATGACTATGAAGATCGAGCTTTCTCTTTTTTCCTATCTACCCAGCTATGTATATGTATGTATGAAGAAATATCCATGTATCTCTATGTATGTATATGAATATGTCTGTATGTGTGTATGTATGTACAGTGTAAGCCAGGTGTGATGTATAGAGAGCTCGGGAGGACTATATCTGACGTCGCGGATAAACATAAGTAAGAATCGAACGCAAGCACTTCTCTCTCTCTCTTTCTTTAAAGATTCGTCTTTTCTTCTTTCTTTCTCTCACATAAAGTAGACAAGCAATCGTTTCTTTCCTTCTCTCTTCTTCTTTACATACATGCATTTCTCAATTCTTCGACTCCTCTTTTGGTCCTTTCTTTTTTCTTCTTTTCCATCAAAAGTTTAAGACGCTCTTCAACACATCAGATATGCCTCAAAAAAGTCTGTCCTCGACAACCCTGCACCTCTCTCTCTCCATGTATATACATATATATATATAATTTTATATATATAATTATATATATATATACATGTATATACATCTGTATACATTTATATGATGCCTACAAACATATATATATATATATATGTATATAGGACAAACTCCTATATATATACATATATATATATACGTTTTTACGAGTTACGAAGTCACCGCTCTGGACGCGCATGTAGAGTGTGTGTACAGATCCATATGAAAATTATATATATATATATGTCTCTCTATATGTTTTCTTATGAAGGAGAGTCTACCTATCCATTTTACCTCGCTGTAGCATCGTGTACCTATGATTATGTGTGTCGGATATGTGTGGAGGTATATATGCATGCATGACTGGGTATGCATGCATATGTAGGTCTTCTTTACATTAACGAAAGATACAAGGCTCACTCTTCAGTATGCACTCCTACCCTCTTAAATACCTATATGTATACCTACACATATAGATATATATATATATATACATGTATAGAGATGTAGGTAGTTTTCTTATTGTCTCTCGACTTTGAGGGAAGTTAATCGATTGAAACTCGTCAATTCACACACATGTATAATTCCACTTGTATGTGTCTATACATTTCATAAGTATGTTTAGATACGCATAAGCCTATCGATAGATAGATTGAAGATAGATTAAAGATAGATAGACCGATGGGTCTTCCTCTTTCTGTCTCTGTCTCTGTCTCTGTAGGTTGTCTGTGGTTCGTTCGTATTGCGGGCATGGGATAGGGGAGCTCTTCCACACGACTCCAAACATTCCACACTACAGAAAAAACAAAGCCGTAAGAAAGAAAGAAAGAAAGAAAGGCATTCTTTGTCAGTTGTCAAGCAGATACGGCTTAGATTCGAAGAAGGAAGGAAAGTAGATCGAGAGAGAGAGGTAGATATAGAAGACAAAAAAGGATAAGAAAGATCAGAAGAAGAAGAAGAAGAAAGAAAGAAAGAAAGAAAAGAGAGATAGACGGGTTCGTGATATGGGTGTTGAGGCAGAGGAAGAAGAAGAAGGAGAGCTAGAAAAGAAATTGAACAAGATTCTTCTTCTTCTTCTTGCATGCAAAGAAAAGAAAACAAGAGCTCGGAAACACATAGCCTTGCCGCAAGTAGTCGTAGTATAGGTGTTAAGAGATAGATAGATAGATCAATATGCACAGCTATACATGTGTATAGATAGATACATACATCTATGGTTGTCTTCGTAGGTCTACAGAGAAGTCATACATATATACATCTATGTAAAGAGTGAAGTATATATATGTATATGTTTCTATGTATCTATAGTAGAGGGGGTGTGTGCATTGAAAAGGCTGTCGAATTGTTTTCTATCATCCCCGTCTTCTTCATTTGGAGTCCCCAGCAACCTCTTATCCATGGACTATATGTCTGTATGTATCTATCTATATACATGTGTGTATGTGGATCTATCTATATGTATATCTATGTCTTAGCACATATATATCTATATATATATATCAATAGAGAGAGAGAGAATTTATGTTGAAAACGAAAACGACGAAGAATTTCTTCACTTGGGTTCTGCGAGCAGTTAGAGTGGCTCCTCTCCTACTACTGTAGTAGTCATGCTTCTACACACATACATACATATATATATACATATGTCTCCATACATATATATATATATATATATATCTTCTTCTTTTTGTGTGTGTATTGTTCATTTCTCCTGTTTCTTTTGTGTGTCTTCGTGTCATGTCTTTTTTCTTTCTTTCTTTCTTCTTTCTTTGTGTAGATCGGAGTGATGAGTTAGGAGAGAAAGAAGAA
>NW_027155126.1:0-347 GCF_002600585.1 Cystoisospora suis | reverse complement strand
GGGGCCAAACTGTTGCAGATAGCCCGTCGATTGGGATCTCTAGGAGTAAAGGGGATGCACCCAAAAACGTACAGATAGGGACGAGAATCCAACAGATCTCGCCGCAAGATATAGCGCTGGCTCATGCGGCGCAGAGCCGAACGGGCCGAGGAACTGAGGCGGTGCATATAGATAACCCAAACTTCCTGGAGCCAAGCTCCACCAGCTTCGGCAAGCCATCGCCCAATCATGCGGCGCACGCCGTGAGTTTGCGGGTAGCGCGCGTAACTTCGAAGAAACGGAAAGTATCGGGGGTCAGGGGGATACGGTGGAAGACGCGAGGGAACATTGCGAGGGGTTATCTCTTG
>NW_027155125.1:0-232 GCF_002600585.1 Cystoisospora suis | reverse complement strand
TATATATATACATTTTCATATAGGTAGTTTCTCCCTGTACACTATATATACGCCCCTTATGTCACCCTTCCATATTTGTGACAGATGGTGCCGTGACCCGGGAACGTCGGATCGGCGCGACTGGGTACCTTCGCTTTGGAATTTGCATTCGTCAGCGTCAATTTTAATTAGCTGGCTGTTGTCCACGTGATTGGAGATACAGCAGAATTCAATTGAAAGTTGCTATCGTGAT
>NW_027155124.1:0-286 GCF_002600585.1 Cystoisospora suis | reverse complement strand
CGCCGATAAGGCGAGGATCGAGGGCTAGCGACCATCCAACAACGCCAATCAAGCGAGGAGACTGGGCAGAGAGGATCCTGGACCCATCAAAGCTACCACCGCTGCCGCCAGGGATGGAGGAAACGAAGCCTAGAGAACGTACCCTCAGATCGACGATCCTAGGAGGATCGTCAGGTCACCAAACGACGCCACCACCCACCTGCTTTCACCCCATGAACGAAGAAGAGTGGTCGGCACCCCTGGAATGGCTAGGAAGGTGTATGTCAAAGCCAGAACACTTTACAGG
>NW_027155123.1:33903-37042 GCF_002600585.1 Cystoisospora suis | reverse complement strand
TGTGCTATAGTATGCCCGCCCACTGGGGCAAGTGTCGTGCAGGCCCCGCGCGGTCGAGGCAGGACTGAGCGGTCTTCAACAACACAGACAATAAAAAGTCTTACAGGGTCCACCCGGGTCTGAGCATGACGCTGGCTTGTACGGTTCGCGGAGTGCTTTTACGAGTAACCTTTGTACCACGTGATGCGGGCTGCTTATGGCAGTGCGCATGAGAGCTACGCAGCGCTGCAGCACGACATCGCAGACAAGAGAGAGTCTGCCTTCAAGAGCGACTGCACCACTACAGGTCCCGCGCCCCCCCGCACTGCGCGTGTTGCCAGTTTGTCCGCGGCACGGGAGGGCGGACACCGGGCGAAAAGAAGTGGGACATTACCGTTTCCGGAGACGGTTCGACGAGACAGAAACCGGTGGCGCTTCCTTCGCAGGGAATCAAGAGTGAGGGAGTCCTGATAGAACGAAAACCTTGGCAGGCACCGTGAAAGCCACGCCAAGCAAGCAACGCGGGAAGACTTGTGATCTGCGTTCGTGAGGCTTTTCCTACCTTCATGTGAGAGAAGAAACATCCGAACTTGGCGTTTGATGCTGAGAGTTTTTGTGCCCGGTATGTTGGTTTGTAAAAAAAAAACCAAATGAGGGGCTGATAGCCTGCCGTGATGCCGCTTTCGGAGGGGATGTTACCTCCCGAAAAAGGCTTACATTCTTCCTTCACCCCAGGACACGGGGCAGAGAGAAAGTATAGGGCCTTCTCTGGTATCACCTGTGAAATGGCCGGCCAATCCGACGTAAATCCCACACTCCGACGTCAGGGGCCAGGTAGCGCACATTTTCATGAGTAAGCCCACTACGGGCGTACTGTCCCCACGAAACCATACTCCGGGCCTACTGGCAACAGCCCAGCCATCCCGGAGCCTACGACCAGGAGTGTCACACCCACGGGGCCCGGTGCATACTCAAGTCTCGTCATGCTGAGGGACGTGCAGGTCCTGGAGACTTCTGTTCGCATGCGCTGCTCGCAGGCGGCTGCGCTGTGCCACGTACTGGAGGTTATGTATAGCGGACGCTGGTAAGGCCTCTGGAGTACCTGTTCCAGTGGCTCCTCGCTGGCTGCCCGAAAGGAATGCCACACCGGGAGCCAAGTGAAGGTAGTGTAGTAGAACAGCCAAGCTAGAGGCCTGAGCCCCGTTTACAGCAATATTTCCCGGACAAGGGGAGGCAACACCCGGAGAAAGTCGCCAGTGCGTGAGGGGCCCAGCTTTTGCCCGCAACGAAGCAACCAACCGCTTCCGTGTCTGTAGAACGCCCCAAGCCACGTAAAGTGCTGCTCGGGAAGTCGGGGCCAGGCCTGTATGGCGCACCGACACGACACTAATATAGAGCGTTGCAAGTTGCGCAGAGCACAGAAGATCCACTGCGTGCTTGCCAACGTGACCCTTGACGCTGGGGCGGACATTCGGGCGGCAACGGCAGGACTCTGTTTTGCTTTGTGTTCGCCGCGGACAGCTGTCCTATTGCCGCTTTAGATTTCTTAAGCGTCCCGGAACAACCGTCGGGGGGCTACTCGGTTGACCCGGTAGCCCTGTCAGAGGCTGTACGTGCTGACAGTGTGCCCTCCATAGTATATCTGAAATGAAGACAGTAAGTACTGAAGCCGTCATTTCCCTGAATGCCTTGAGGCAAACTCCGTCTGGCACCGAGTTCGGCCGGTAGTGCACAGGATACTCCATCCTTGAACCACGGGCAGGAAGGGAATCTGGGTCTTCGTTAAACTTTCTATCGCCACCGTGCGACACAGAAGGGAACGAAGCTTGTCGAGCAGCCCGGCGGACCGCATGCACTCGCACGTGCGCACCAGCGCCCATGTTTTCTCTTTTCCGTGTCTCAAGCTGGACATGCTCATCTCTTTCCTTAGGGTTGAACAGCGACCTGGCTATTCAGCACGTAACATACACATCCTCTGAAGCCGGGATGGTCGCGCCAGATCGACAACGACTCATGGGACTGGTTAGGGACGAAAGCCACACCAGCATGTGTACGAAAGAAGCACATCTGGCGCACGGGCCTCATCCGGTCTCGCGTCGCATGCTCTCGGTCAAGTCTCGACTCTTTTTGTGATGGCATGGCGGCATCTGCGCGGTATAGCCTTTCATGCATGCCGTCTCTGGGTGTTGCTGACACGTCTCTTCTTTTCTCCATCTTGGACGGACAGGCAAAGCGCGGTCCTTTGTCCATCCGCGGGGGACTCACAAGCTTTCTTTTTTGACAATAGACGGGCAACCATGTCATCCATCACGGTGTGCGTTTGAACTGAGAATCCGTTTGCAAAGCGGGACGTGGATTCGTTCCATTTGCTGATCCGTACTAAACGATCTTGCGAATGACATGCTGGGTGCTCATTCTTTGACTAGCCAGGTTCGGTGGTAGCGTCCCGCGTCTCGCATATCGGCTTCATTCATCGCATGAGCCTGGCTCGGGTCAATGAGATCAGTATTTCGAAGTCGTGTTCACCTTCGTCCTCTCTAATGTCTGGAGTCAGGGTGAATAGCTTCATGTCTTTTCTGAAGCTTTCCCTTTCACATGGCATTGTCGACCCGTGAGACAGGAGAGTGTGGAGACGCGGAGCCCAACAAGCGGCCGGGGTGTCATGAGAATCCCTTAAGGGGCCTAGGTGGAAAAACATCTAGGCTGTGTCTCTACAGAGGGAACTGTAGAAGCAGGAAACCATTTTACTTCGGGGGAGCCCCCCAGGGGACATTTCAAGTTCTCCCCGGTTCAATAGAAGCCACGACTATCGGCCAGCTGTCCGCCATTTTTGTCTAGAGGGATCGGGAGTGGCATCAAGAGTAAACCCTCTCTCTTCTTCCTTAGCTTGCTACGTTGTTCGCCGTGCAGCGAAACGGCCAAAGCTTTCCTGTCTCATGAAAGACAGGACAATCACCTGGGAGACTGGGTCAGCAGAAGCAGAATGAAGTTGACGGGGCGAAGAAGAACGGCCTTACAGAGCTCACGGAGAAGACGTTTGTTTGCATGCAGCAACAGTACGTAGACGATTCCGTCCCAGTAAACGGCTTCCAAGAGAGCCAAAAACAGGGTAATTAAGAGGTTGACCGCGGTAGCTGCTCTGTCTTTCTATCTATCTATC
>NW_027155123.1:23641-33562 GCF_002600585.1 Cystoisospora suis | reverse complement strand
TATGTATCTATCTATCTATCCTGGGGCGAGGGTTGTTTTCTTCGGGAGAATTCTTCTTATCGGGAGTCTTCACACTTGAAGAGAAGCACAGAGGAGTCACGTCAAGACGACCACAGACATGTGGGGGGGGGGAAGGGCTTTTTAGTTACCTGTGTATTACTTCTGTCTCCTCGTTCTTCTTGCTCTCAAACTCGCGTCGCCCTCCTCTCCGTGATTGCTATCTTCCCTGTCTCCTGTCTCTTTCCTCCTCTTTGGTGATTCCCAACACCCCTTAGCTTCACCATCCAGCATGCTCATTTCACATGGTCTGACGAAGGAGGGGACGGCGATGTATGCTCGGGTGCTTCTTTCCGCTTTCTAGTGTTTTGAGAGAAAAGAAACGCCGAAAGAGGACCAAGACATTTCACCCTTCTAACATCTCTTTCTCTCCTTGCATGCTGGGACTGTATATACAGCTGCATGTACAGCTGATTCTGTCGGAAGTCGCCGCGCGGTGATTCCATTTGGTTGTTTTTTGTGGATGATCGCGTTCTCAACTACAACTCCTTGGGGCTATCAACTGCTGTCCGCCTATGTGTGAGCCTGTCCCGGCTCTGTATGAGGTCGCCTGGATGAAGCATCGGCCGCCTTTTTGTAGCCTAACAAAAAGCCTTTTCTGTCCTTGTCCGTTATAAGTAAAGAGAAGGAGGTGAAGATTTCGTCGCTCTTTTCTTCTCTTTTCCACCTCAATGGTACGACTGTCTTATGTGACTGGGTGATGGCTCCTTCAAGTATCTTCAAGGAATAGAAGAAAGAAGGCACCTCTCTTCCCCCCTCTCTTTCAAAGCCGGCAAGTAGGCGAAGATAGGTGAATGGTGGTGACCTATCTATAATACACCCTTGTTGTCCGACATAACTAGGTCTTTCTTGCTTGGTGAATGAGAGAGCTCAGTTTCAGATCATGAGTTGAGGAGAGAAAGAAAGGGAGGTAAAATAAAGTATGTATGACTAGGGAAGAGGAAGAAGAAAAGTGAGACAGAAGAAAATGGAGCACATATGAAGGAAGGTGAGATAGAGATTTGACCCGTTGATTATGGCAGCGACCATTTCGCCCCGGGAGTCCTCAGAATGGACTTTTCGTCGTTTCTCTTTTTTCTTTCATGCTCTTTTTCCTCTCGCACTGTCGCCCTCTCTTCTTCTTTTTTCTCTCCCTGCGGCTGGCTGTGAAACAGAGAGAGATGGTCATTCTTCTTCTTTCTCTTCTTCTCTCTATTTCTTCGCTGAAGGAATAAGGATGGGGGGAGGGAGGTGAGGAATGAGAGTCTTGAAAGCTTTCTTTCTCTCTCTATCTCTTTCCTTATCTATCACTTTCTTTTCTCCCCGGAGGTATACCTCTCATTCTCCACGTGTTTCTTTCGGAAAGTCATTTACGATCAAGAATCGTCTTCTTTCTTTCTTTTCATGCCTGCTCGATGTCTTGAAAGGATGAAATAGATCTTCGCCAAAGAGCGTAGACACTTTCTGGGTATCTATCGGTCTTGTGTGTAATACACATTCATATACAAGAAGAAGAATAGAGCAAGGAGACAAGAAAAGAGGGAGAGAAGAAAAAGGAGAAGTCGAAGGGATTTCCTGCATGTCGAGTGGGGGGCCAGTGAGTACCCGGACAAAGAGTGTCATGAAGAGGAGATCTTTTCTGTGTGTCTATGTATGTATATACGGACCACATAGACGTACGTCGACCTACATATGTATACATACATCTTCCTTTATGGGTAAAGCTCTCTCTACATATACCCCGTGTAGTATATATATGCATATACATGCGGATATATACATGCATCTTCGTATATGCGTAAAGATCTCTCTACATATATCTGGCAGAGTACCTCTATACATAAATACATATTTACAGGTTCCTGTATGTGTAGAGATCTCCCTACATGTATTTGGTATAGAGTACGTAGGTAAGTGACGTCTGTATAAGGTTCGTAGACGAGCATGTTCGTTCTTGTTAGGTGATATACAATACATCTATCGAGAATGACAGAAGAAGAAAGATTATACAGGGAAAGCAGAGAGGGGAGGGAGTTACCCTCTTGGCCTGATATAGGGGAGAGAAGCATGGAGGGCGAGCATACGAAGAAGTCGTTGTCCTCTTTCTCTTCTTTTTCTTCCTCTTTCTCTTCTTCTTCTTTAACGGTGCCCTTTGAAACAGGTAGGGAGGCAAAGATCTTGGATGATACCTGTATGTGTGCAGGCACTGACGGAAGACAGTCAATACAGACATACATACCTACATACATTACACACATACATACATAGACTAATCTACATACGTACATCCGTACATACCTACGTACATGCGTACGTGCGTACACACATACGTATCTACGTACATAGATACGTCCACACATACATACATACATACATTTACCAGTACATACATGCATACACACATACATACATGGGGCATGTTTTCTTCTGAGCCTGTGTATCTTCGTGCAAGTTTGTAGGTTCCCTTTGTCTCTCTGAGATCTTCTCCATTCGACAGATAGGCTCATGAAGAAAGCCTTCAGCCAGTGTTAGCTTGTAGACCTATACACTAGTGCGTGCGTACACACCATGTATAGATGTACATTTTGTGTACTTCATATGTAGGGAGGTATATATATGTGTATACATCGAAGATTCTCTCTTACATCGTACGTGATGGGGAGGAGCAGCTCTGTGTATGCGCAGAACTGGATAAGGTAAGGGGTGTGTCGTTTATCTATCTATCTATCTTTAATCTATCTATCTATCTATCTTTAATCTATCTATCTATCTTTAATCTATCTATCTATCTTTAATCTATCTATCTTTAATCTATCTATCTATCTTTAATCTATCTATCTATCTATCTATCTAAGGCGGACGTGGCTCTTCGTAGATGACGGCGATAGGTAACTAACTCCATTCATGTTGAAGAGGAGAAGAGAAGGAAGTCTAAAAGACATATTCGGCCATTTTTATCGGTGTACGTGGAGAACATAGCTCTAGCAACTTTTCTTTCCCCCTCAACTACTTTCTTTCTCCAACTGTCTTTCTCTCTGTCTCCTCGTTTCTTATCTCAGGAGGGTGTGTCTATTATATCAGCCAGCAGGATGCACCTCCCCCACCTGAGTTCTTTGCTTGCACCTTGACTTCTTCTTCTGCTACGTCAAATTCTTCCTCTCCTTTACCATTCCCCTCTCCTTCTTCTTCGTCTTCTTCTTCTCTTAATCGGTCGGCTCCTCCTTTTACTCCATCAGCCTGTCGCTTTTATATGCCACAGGTCCCCCCTCAACAGTCTACCTGTGATGGAGACGCAAGGAGGTCTTCTTCTCTTGCTCTTTCTTCTTCTTCTTTCATCTCTGGTCCCCCTCGGTATGACTCTAGCGGGGAGACGTCATCCGCGGCAGAACCTCTACGTAGCCGTGAAGGTTTCTCTCTTTCTTCATCTTCTCTTGGAGGTAGAGGGGAAACAGAAGGAGATGAAGGCGACCAACAGGATAGATCTCTCGACCCCTCAAAACGACATACAGCTGACTGTAGTACGGTTGTCAGGCAAACAGATGAAAGTGGTCAGGCATCGTCTTCTTCTCATCCTTCGTTGCATATGCTATCTCCTTTCTCTTCTTGGATTTCATCTTCTCCTCCTCCTCCTCCCACCCCCCCCCCTCCTCCTCGTCACGTTGCCCTTGTCGTTCTTCCCTCTGAAGGAGGATGCCAAAGGCCTTCTTTTGATCCTGCCATTACCACTTCTGGAAGATGTCTCGATTCCCACCATTTCTCGTCAAGAGATCATCTTTCTTCACGGGAAGAAGAGAAACAACGTAGAGAGGACAAGACAGAAATCACCCAAGCAGGAGATAAGGAATTCCGTCTATCTACACAGACCTATCTGTCTCATCACCTTTCTTCTTCTTCTTCTCCTGATCTTCCTACGTCTTCGCCATCAATCGCTCTCCTCCCCTCTTCTTCGTCTTCCTCATCTCTCCAGCTCCCGGCATCTTCACAGCAAAGTCGACAAGAGCCGCCTTCTTTGTCTTTGTATGAAGCTTGCGCCGAAGGAGATAGAAGATATCTCTCTCTTCCCCTTTATACAGGAGTCGATCGAGAAGGCATGTCGTCTAAGAAAGTCGATCATGAAGGTAGGAGGGCTGGGATAGAAACCATGGATAGAGAAGCGTCTTTACCTTTCTCTAGAGCAACGCCTTCACCCCAAGGTGTTCTTCTCTCATCGAGCTTGCCGTCACATCTGAAAGAGAACGAAGATCTCCGGTCGTTTCTTCTACCGGTGTTTCGTCAAGCGTCTTACAGTTCATGTAAAGAAGGAAGATCGGAAGGAAGCTCTCTAGGAGAGAATAAAGAAAAAGATCATGAAGACCAGAACCAATCTTGTTCTTCTTTTTCTTTGCATCCGCTCACTTCGTCTTTTCATCGTGATGTTAACGAAGAAAGAGGGGAAATACGTCTCTGTTCTGCTGTTTCTTCTCTTGTCTCCTCTGGAGAAAACTCTTCTTTCCTTACAAGCGGGCGACGGGAGAATTCTATGAATTCACACGTTGTTAGTCAGGAAGCTTCATTCTCTTCTCTTACACCTTCAATTTTCAAATCTTTTCAAGAAGAAAAACGTCAAGAGAATACAACTTATAGTTTAAGAGACCTGGCAAGAGATTGCTTGTCCTCCTCTTCTCTTTCCTTTCAAGAGGGCAACCCTACAGCTGTCTCTACAACGTCGGCGTCGTCATCATCTTCTTCGTTGTCTTCATCTTGTTCTTCTTCTCTCCCGGAAGATCTCACAGCTACTGCTGGTACGAGTACTGCTGGGGTCTCCTCTACGTCCTTTGTCTCTTCGTCTTTATCTCATGCTGCATCTGTCTCCTCTTCTGTCCCTGTTGCCATTTCTTCTTCTTCTTCCCTTTCTTTTCCTCGGGCCCCCGTCTCTTCGTCGGTCTTATCTTCTACTTCTCCGGCTTTTTCTCCGTGGTTACCATCTTCTTCTCCTTCTCCTCCTCGACCTGCCACCTCTTCTTCTTCTTCGTCTTTATCATCATCTCCTTGCCAGTTGTCGGCCATCAAGTCGAAGTTATCTCCCTTCTCTTCTGTTTTCGTTCCACGTGTCTACAGTCTACCACCTTACTCAGTCTCTCCTTCGATACCTCTCCCACGCAGTGGGGGGTCTATCCCACAACACCCTTCTCGAGAAACACCTAACTTTCTACCTAGTCTCTCCAGTGTCGGACCTTCAGATCCTGCAAAGGATTCCTTTTCTTTCTCTTCTTCCTCTTCTTCTTCCTCTTCATCTTCCTCGTCTTCTTCTTCATCTTCTTCCTCTTCTTCTTCTTCATCTTCTTCTTCGTTGTCCTCGTCTCACCGTCAGCTGCAGTTGGTTGATGTGAGGCCAGAGCTAGCAAGTCTGCAGGGAGGATGTTCCGATGACGTGGCGTCTTTCTTATGCGGAAAGGAAGGGAGAAAAGACGAAAGAGACAGAGGTGCAGAGGAGGTGTCTCGAGGATTTCCGATGTCTTTGCGGAAGGACCTTGAATCATACCCTGCGGATGACTCTCTACCGTGGGATTCCTGGTGTACATACACCTCAGTGGAAGAGAGAGAATCGTCTTGCCGGTCGTCTTCTGCCTCTGGAGCAACTGCCGAGTCTCTCAAGTCACATTCTTTTGATTCTAGTCATCATGATGACAGCCGTATATCACGGCACTTTCCCTCTCTTGCCTATGCTTCATCTTCTTCCTTTTCTTCTTCTTCTTCTTTCCTTTCTGCCCATGAGTCATCACGCTTGTCTCCATCCTCTCCTCGTCTTCAGCCGTCAGCTTCTGCGTCTTCCTCTTCTTCCTCTTGTTCTTCTTCTTTTTCATCTTCTTCTTCCTCCTCTTCTTTGTCTTCGTCATCCCCAGTTCTCAGTACATCCTCTTCCTTCAGTTCTTTTCCTCCTCATTCAATCTTCTGCAAACCCTTTCGTCCGCGCTCATTTTCTTCTTCTTTTTCATCTTCGTCTTCCTCATCTGTATCCTCCTCCTCCTCCCCGTCTTCGTCTTCGTCTTCTCCTGCCGTCGGCTTTCCTGTGTATTATTCTTCTTCTTCCTCCTCTCTCTCGAAAGAACCGTCCTTCTCCCATACTTCTTCTTCAGCAGCTACTTTAATTGTCGATCCATCTCTCTCTCATCTCCGAACTTCTTTTTCTTCTTCTCCTCCTCCTCATCTTCTTCCTCAGGCCTCATCTCATCACCTCTTTGCCCCCCCCTATGATCAGTCTTCATCTTCTATCATACCTCCCTCTCAGTCTATAACCTTCCGTCCTTCTCTATGTTTTCAGCCTGCTTCTCTTACGAAACCTCCCGTCACACCAGAGGTCAACCTATCTTCTTCTTATCCTTCGTCGTCTTCCTCCTCTTCTTCTCAAGAGGAACACCCTTTAGCTTTGTATCGACGTGAAGAGCGATGTCAAGGCAGCTTACATCGGGGGGGAGCTGCTGAAGCCACTCTCCCCATCTCATGTTCTTCTTCTTCTTCGATGAGACAGCCTCTTTTCTTTCTTCTTCATGCTTCTCCCCCTGATTCTGACCAAAGAAAGAAAGAAGGACATTCATCTACTGCTGAGATAACGACGGCACCTCTTCCCCAGGGAAGTCTTCGGCCTTCTCCTTCTCTTCTTCAAACCATTCAAGCTGGTGGTTTGTCTCTCTCACAGTCACACCAAACAACTTCACGAGATCTCTCAAAGGAACACCTCTCGTCGTCGAACTTCCCTGTCTCTTCATCTTTTTCTTCTTCTTCTTCATTATCGTGTTTTCTTTCTTCTTCACCCTCATCTTCTTTGTCTCCATCTAAGGGCTTGTCCAGGTTTGAACCGTATGGCGATGGGCAAGAGGGACATAGAGGAATCGAACCTCGGCCTGAGACTTCCCACCTGACACACAGAGGAAGAAATCTAGAAAGAAGTGAGAAGCCGGAGAAAGAGAAAGAGAGGGGGAAAACTCAAGAGGAGCTCATCGTTGGTGATGTTAGTGGTGGTCGCGCTGCATGCATTCAACCTCCTGAGGGCTCATGTGAAGGAGACACAAGGAAAGAAGAAGAAGAAGTCTCAAGAAAAGGAGGAGAAGGTGCTGATGAGAGAAGAACAACAGAAGATAGGTGTCGTCATTTTGCAGAGATCGTAGAAGAAGAAGATGACGACGATGTAAAGCGAAGAAGAAGAAGGGGTGGATTTCTTCCCTCTACCATCAATACAGAAAGAGATAGCAGGGGTGCTGCTACTGCGGCAGCTATCTCTTCTTCGTCTTCTTCTGATGTGCATACTCTTAAAGGAAAGAGATCTTCTTCTTCTCCCTCTTTCAAGTGTCATTCTCGCGACCTTATTCTCCTAGATGATCTTCTCAAACAAAGAGAGAAGTTCATGAAAAGAAGACAGCGAGGTCGGCATCCTCTTCTGCTTTCTCCGTCTCAAGAGAACACGAATGAAGAAGAAAAAGAAGGAAAGAAAGAGCCCCTGAGAAGCGAAGAGGAGCCTCCATATCATCTCTCTTCATCGTCGAGCTGCTATCCTCTCACATGGACATATAAAGCTTCAGAGGGCTCTAAAGAAGACGATCAAGCGAGGAGGAGAAAAGTACGAAGGAAGTCTTCTTCTTTTTCGTGTGTCCTTGTAAAGACGGATGGAGTGTTTTCGGATAGGGGGGAGGAAAAGGCATTTCTTTCAACGTCGACAGTACCAACTACTGCTGTTAAGGTATGTCTAAAGCAAGACTATTCTAGGCCACATAAGATACAGATCAAATCTCTCTTTCTTTCTCACTCTTTCTCACTCTTTCTCCTTCCTGTTCTGTTGTGTGAAGAAGAGGAAGTAGTACCCTTCATGTTCCTTCGTCTACCTACATCTTGTGTTTTTCTCTTAGCTCTATGTGTATGTCTTTCTAACAGATGCATGCGTAGATGTTGATATGATGTGTTGCTTCTTTTTCTTCTTTTTGCTCCTTTCTTCGTCTTTATCTTTTTGCTTCTTCTCAGAGAGCTGTGAAGTCATGGATAGAGGTAACGAGAGAGCATACCGCATCCATGATGCCCCTCCGAGATGTTCTTCTTTTGACGAAGAAACACCCTATCAGGATGAAGAAAGATACTCCGTCTCCCTCCCTCTACTCTTCTTCTAGATCGTCTTCCCAGAGCAGGACATCTTTGTCGTCATTGTTATCATGTAGATCTTTATCTCATTCATCTTCTTCTTCTTCAAGAGGGAAGAAGAATCGCTACAGTCGTCTTCTTCTCTCTTCTTGTGAAGAGATGTGGATAGAGGAGGAGAGATGCAGAGAAGAAGCTCTCTCGATATCCTCGTCTTCGACTTCAAGAGGTTCTTCTCCTTCTCTTGGGTACTGCGCTAAAAAGGTTGTCAGGTCTTACAGAGGAGAGAGTGTGAAAGACAGAGAAGAAGGCGAAGAGAAGGAAAAACATGAAGAAGAAGAGACAGGGGAGATCATAGAAAGAGAAGCTGAGAGTGCTAGGTATAGGGATGAGAATGAAGAGAAGAAGAAGAAGAAGAAGGATAGGTCACGAAGGAGTCTAGCTCGCAAGATAGCACGAGACGCTCCTAGGGAAGAGAGAGGAAGAGAAGAAGGAGGGAGATGTGAAGACAGCGCTCGAGAGACAGAAGGAGAGAAAGAAGCGAAAAATGAAGAAGAAGAAGGAAGTAGAGATGAAGATAGAAGCGAAGAAAAGAATGAGGAGTTTCATGACCTTGTTTTTGTGTATGATTTCTTTCCGAATTCGTCTACTTTAGCTGAAGCTTATCGTATAGGAATGCATAGTAAGACAACCCATACGAAGAGGAAGAACAATAACCTACTTCTTCGTGAAGGTCTTTCTTCGGCTTCTTCTCCTTCTCTTTCTCGTTCTCCCTCTCCTTCGTCTTCATCTTCTTCTCCTTCTCGTTCTCCCTCTCCTTTTTCTTCTTCTTCTTCTCCTTCTCCTCCCCCTCGTTCTCCGTGTACATCTAGACGTTGCATAAGAGGGAGAGAAGAAGGTTGTAGAGAGACAAGAAGAAGAGCAGCAGAAGAAGCAGAGGGAGCGATAGGAGCAAGGGGTGGGGGTGGGGTATTTGAAGTCGTGCCGGAGAGCCTTTTGTGGTCCTATTTGATTCAGCTCTTAATCGCCCTCTCTCATATTCACGCGCAAGGGTAAGAAACCCAACTCTTCTCTTTCTTTCTCAATCTTTCATGACCGCGTCCGTTTCGTTGTTTCTTTGAGCATGTTTTTTTTCTCTTCCTTTTTTGCATGTGCGTGTAGGTTGGTATTCTTCTCTCTCCGTCCCTGTAAAGTTTTTGTGAATGGTCACTATCATCTCCGCTTGGGTGCATGCGGCGTAGAAGATCTTTCCGAGCGTCTTCCTTCCCTTCTAAGGCCGAAGACATCGTCGGCGAAGAAGAAGTTGAAGAGGAAGATGACGCAGCTGGATAAGAAAGGTAGAGATGCGTCACAGGAGGAGGAGGAGACAGAAGAGAATGAGAAAGAGCGGAATGATCTATCTCCCCCTTATTCTTCGTATCGCCCAAGTGATCTACAGCAGAGAGATATACGCATGCTTGGAGAAGTCGTTCTAGCTATCGCATGCTCTTCTATAGATCCGTATCATTCCTTCGTCTTCGACAAGAAGAGTCCAGGCGAGGAGGGTGAAGAGGAAAATCATAGACCTCACGTAAGAAGAAGAAGAACAAGAATAACGACTATTACTACGACGACAAGAAGAAGAAGAAGAACAAGAGAACGCAACGAAAGAAAAAAGAGACAAAGAAAGAGAGAAGGAGGGAATAGAAGGAATGAACTCATGATGTTCATAGGTTCCGGGGAAGAACATATTGTTGTCTATCTATGTTCCTGCGGGAGGACCTATCCATCTATCTTTAATCT
>NW_027155123.1:19165-23495 GCF_002600585.1 Cystoisospora suis | reverse complement strand
TCTCTCTATATATATACGTACGTGTTCTATGTATATATATCTCGATCAAATGTATGGATATACGTATGTCTCCTTGTCTGTTAACTGTCTGTATACATCTACATACAAACGTACCTCTATATACGTAGGTGTATTCTTTCAGCTCTTCTACCCCTCCTTCATCGTTCTTTCTTCCNNTCTTCATCTTTCTCAGCATCTCCCCCCTGTCTCATCTCTTCTCCTTTATTCGCTCTCTATCGTGTTCTGCTTCCTTCTCCTCATTACTCCGAAGAGTTCAAATCATGCTTATCTCTTCTGCTTCTTCTCCCATCTTCGTCACCGTCTTCTCCCCCTAGTACTACTACTACTACTACGATAGCTAGTCCGATTCGCATCGATAGAAGATTTCTGCAGCAGGAGGAGGAGGCGGCGGCGGGCTCTTCTTCTTTTTCTTTCCTTACAGCTCGTCAGTTACTTCTCTCTTACCATCACCGAGCTGCATGTGTTCTTGTTCGGCATCTTCAGTGGATAGATACGCTCGCGCAGGAAAAGAAAAGAAAGAAGAAATCCTTGCAAGAAGACATGTCGATCAAAAGGAAAGAAGAGACAAAGAGCCCTTCTTCTTCTTCTTCGAGTCTATCTCGAAACGGAAGGTCTATCAACATCACCTGGCGCGAGCTCTTCTTCATACTCGCGAAACTTCATTATATGATGATGGCTTCTTCTTCTTCTCCTTCTTCTTCTTCTTCTCGTCTGCTACAACAGGAGACGAAGAAGAACGTTACATCTTCGTCTTGTTCTTCTTCTTTGATAGGAGGAGCGCCGAGACGAGATTCATCGTCGAAGAGGGAAGGAGTTGGCGTAAAAGAAGAAGAAGAAAGAGAGGAGGAACGTCAGGAGAAACTACCTGACCAAGATTTCTCTCTTCTTCATCTTTTCTGTCGCTCTCTCTTCACATTGTCACCACCGTGCTCGTCTTCTTCTTCTCCTATCCATTCAGGTGAGGACTCTTCGCTCTCTGTGGTATCTTTCGGTAAAGAAGAAGCCGAAGATAAAGATCATGAAATGAAAAAGAGAAAGGAGAAAAAGACTGCCATAAAGGAAAGAACAACAAGAACATCTTCGTTCTCTCCTTCTTCTTCCTCTTCTTCTTCTGCTTCTCTCTTTGATAGAATAGCTCAGAATCTTGTAGATCGGCTAGCTCAGTTAAGTGCAGGTTTGCCTGAAGAAAAACTTCGACTATCTTCTTCTTCTTCAGAGGGAGAGGCAATTTCTTCTTCTTCTTCTCTTTCTTTTTTTGATCTTAAGCAAGCTTTTGACAGACACTTCACTCATCTTCTCTTCACTCATCCTCGCCTCAGCGCGAGCTATCAACCCAGAGCTCCTCTCTCTTGTTCTTCTTCTTCTTCTCCCTCTTTTTCTTCTTGTCGTTTTTCTTGTCGTGAGGGAGACAGTGTTGATATGGAGAAGGCAGGTGAGATTTCTCTTCAAGAGAGAGAGAAGAGAAATGCAGAGAATGAAGAGACCAGGGCAGATTGTAGAGGCATGCTGAAGACAGATGATAGAGAGGAAGATGAAGTGAGAGAGAGAGAGGTGCAAAGAGAAGAACAAGTGGAGAGTGAGAAAGAGAAGAAGAAGAATGAAGGAAGTCAAGTGGTTGAGCCTTCTTCTTTCTTTTTAAGAGAGAGAAGAAACGCCATGTCTTCTTCTTGTTCCTCATCTCCTCTTCTTTCGGATGATCTCCCTCCGGAAGAGATGAACAAGAAAACGTCAGCAAGGGAAGAGAAAGAGAGAGAGAAAGAGTGGAGAGAGAAGAAGAGAGAAGGAGAAGAAGGCGTTCATGTAGATGATAAGATCTCTCCCTCTGGTCCTTTCGTGGGTGTGAAGGACAACATCCTAATAGAGAAAAAGGACACACAGAGAAGTTTCTCATCGACCGTAAGAGGAAAAGAAGAACAGCGAGAAGACGACCAAGGGGGAGAGGAAGAAAAGAAGAAGAAGAACAAGGAGAGTCTCCTAATCGAGCTTCTAGAGAGGAGTTGTTTTCTGGGGGGAAAGATGCCAGAAGAGAAGAGAGAAGAAGAGGAAGAGTTTCTATCCCTTCCTTCTCTTGAACCTCTCTTCAAGACCTCTTCTTCTTCTCCTCTCTCCTTCTCTCAGAGTTGGTCTTCTTTTCTCGAGAGCGATTTCTTCTCTCAGGGGCTGGCAAAGAAAGAAGAGAAGAAAGAAGAAGAAAGCCACGAAGGAGAAGAAGAAGAGAGAGAAGAAAGAAAGAAGGCAAGAGAAGAAGGAGAGAGAAGAACAAAACTGAAGTGCTGCGTAGATCAGCATCAGTGGTCGTCTTCATATTTTCCTCTTGATTCTTCTTCTTCTTGTGCTCCTGCAAGATATTTCTCGCTCTTTCATAATTCTTGTTCTTCTCTTCCGTCTTCTTCCTCTTCAGGCTTAGAGAAGGCGAATTTATCTCTCTGGGGAAGTCACGTAACTGAAGGAGAAGATGAAGAAGAAGAAGACTTCGATGAAAAGAAGAAGAAAACGACGACGATACAGGGAGGATGGAGTATGCAAGGAAAAGAAGTAGAAGGTGAGGGAAAGGGAGAGAGAAGAGCAAGCGGAGAAGAAGGAGAAGAAGAGAGAAGGAAGAAGAGAGGTCGTGTCTATACACCCCTGATGCAGTACTTTTCTTTCGCGTCCCAAGAGGATCAAGAAGAACCGCAGAGAGAAGAAGATAAGAGGGGACGAGAAGAAGAAGAAGACCTCGCAGAAGAAGAAGAGATTTCGCTAAATGACTCTTTAAAGAAGATGTCTTTAGAACTCGAGAAGGAAGACCTTGATATGCCGCAGCAGCACATCTTCGACAGGAATCAAGAAGGAGAAGAAAAAGAAGAAGAAACCTCCAGGCGGAAAGAGAAAGATGAGAAGAGAAATGAAGAACATCCCTCCATCTCGTCAGCAGTGCCTTCGTCTTCTCCTCCTGTCTTCTTCTTCCATCTCTCTCCTTCACACCTCTGCCACTCCCCTCATATCGAAGGTCTCACCATGGAGCCTTTAAAGCGGATCAACGACCACCCGCCCTGCTTCTCCTTGTCTTCTCCTTTCTCTTCATCTCTCTGTTCTTCTTCCTTTTCTTCTTCTTCCTCTTCCTCCCTGCGCCCTGTCTCTCTATCTCCAAGAAGACGTCTAGGCGAAGAAGAAGAAGAGAAGAGAATCGCTTTGCAAGGGGTTTATGCCTCTTCTTGTTGTGTCAAGAAAGAGGAAGAAGACCATGGCATACAAGGGAGTTTCTGCACGGCTCTCTGTAAGCCAGAGGAAGAAGAAGAGAGAAGGACAAGGAGTAAGAAAGAGGAAAGAAGACCTTCAATGGGATCGCCAGCAGCATCTCCTCTGCATCTTCTTCCTTCGTCACAGACAACAGAAGAGAGAGAAAGAGAGAAAGAAACAAGTAGAGGAAGAGAGTCGCCTAGTCAAGTCTGCGGCGAAGAAAAGTTCAAGAGCGATCCTGGTAGCGTGCTCGCAGTAGAAGATTACATAAGAGAGATTTTCGAACAGAGGGGGATCAGCGTTAGTAGGCAACCACCAGCCCAGGGAGAAGGTGTGAAGAATGACATGATCGATCTTAAGAAGGATGAAGAAGAGAGAAGAAGACGAAGAAGTAAAGGAGGCTTGTTTCTTAAAGAAGAAGGTTCTTCTTGTGCTGGAGGGGAGAGGACAGAAGGACAAGACGGTAAGGGAGAAGAAGCGGAAAGGTCTTCTTTGCTTTCAGAGACGCAGAGCTGGATGACTTGGAGAATGAGAGAGAAAGTAAAAGAAGAAGAAGAGAAAGAAATCGAGAAAGAACGGACGCGTAAAGCTTTTCTCGAGGCTGTTAAGATCGCCGCGCAACAGGTAGAGTAAGGGGGATGAATGGAAAGAAGAAGAGGAGAGAGGGAGAAAAGAGATAAAGAGACTAGAGAAAGATCTCAGGATGAATGACGTGAAGAAAAGACACCGAAGACAAAGGACGTGATAGAAAGATGGTGAGAAAAGAAAAAGAAGAACATGCTGTCTACATAGATCCATGATCAATAGATAGATAGATATAGCAAAATGAAAGAGGAAGAGCATGTTCAGAGAGATAGAGTGAGCCAAGCTGAGAGAAGAGGGAGAGAGGTAGACAGATAGGTAGATAGATAGATAGATACATGGGGTGTGGATAGATAGCTATTGCTTTGGAGGCAGCAAAGAGAGAGATACAGAACCGAGATAGATAGATAGATAGGCACATAGGCAGATATGTTACAGATAGATTGATAGATAGATAGATCGATAGATAGATAGATCGATAGATAGATCGATCGATAGATCGATAGAT
>NW_027155123.1:18785-19137 GCF_002600585.1 Cystoisospora suis | reverse complement strand
TGAGAGAGACGTATGTGTGAACGTAGCCTACTGCTTTGGAGAGAAGCAAAGGGGGTACTGCGATGCATGTGTCTTTGCGCCTATCGTATTTGAAGAGGCGATTTATCAGGGAATGAAGTGAGAAGAAAGAAAAGGATGAAAGAGAATGAAGAATTCTGGTTCATCGCTTGACTTTCGTATGAGTTGTTCTCTCCATTTGATATAGCCACCTCGAAGAGATGAAGAAAGCGACAGAGAAGAAGATCAGGAGAACTCGTTTTTTGTGGGAACCTCCCTGCTCGTGGCCATTCTAGATCTGCTATAGAAGTCTTGCTATAAAGGAAAATCCTCTACTTTCTCTCCTTCTCTCTCT
>NW_027155123.1:17753-18621 GCF_002600585.1 Cystoisospora suis | reverse complement strand
ATCTAAATCTATCCATCTCTCTGTATCTGGCCATGTGTATCTATCTATTTATCTCGCGTACAGCCTCTTGTCTATGCAAAGGTAAGAAGAATCTGGACGCTTGAGATTTCTCCGCTGTTGTATCTAGCTTTGTTATGAAAGAAGAAAAGAGATGAGCGATGGTGACTGAGTGCATGCACATCTAGGGAAGATTCTTTTCTTCTTCCTTCCCTCCTCGCTTTATTCACCTTCCTTTCTTTCTTTGTGGTCTATCACTAGCCGCCATTTCTCAAAGACGCAGTGAACCAATCTTCTTGCATGCGGCTAAAAGACAAAGAAAAACTATCACGAGAGAAGAGGGTAGATAGATATCTCCATATCTATCTCTCTTCCCCCTCTCGAATAGATACAGAACGATAGTGACTGAATGAGAGAGATACAAGAGGAGGAGAGATACATACATCTTTCCTCTTTACCAAGGAGAGTAAGTTAGCGATTGATCAGAAGGTGATTCGAGATGATAAATGAATGAAGGTGACATAGTTTGTTTGAAACAGAAGATCGCTTGCCTACTCTCTCTTCGTAGGTAGATGTACCGTCTCAACAGAGAGAAAGACAGAGAGATTTCCTTTTTTCCCGTTACGAACTGCATGCGTATCCCCCCCGTCCCTTCCTTCCTACCTTGGTCTTCATCTACCTCGACTGTTGCTTCTTTTTTCTCTTACTGCCTTCTGGATGAACGAATGGATGGATGGGTGGGCTTATGTATGTGAAGGATGTTTACACGTGCGGAAGTAGAATAAATCGAGAAAATGCATGTATCTGCATCTACCACTCGCCACCTCATACTGGGGTAGACACTGTCTAGACAGCTAGCTGCGAGACAAAG
>NW_027155123.1:13151-17682 GCF_002600585.1 Cystoisospora suis | reverse complement strand
CCTTTGTCTCGCAGCTAGCTGTCTGCCTACACGTATATACATGTAAATGATCTCTAGCTATCACCCAACTATTAGCTCATTGAGAGAGGGAAGTAGTAAGCCAGAGTGACTGTGAGATCTACAACTAAGCGAGCTGTGAAAGTAGTGGTGGCAGGCAGTAGAAAGGACCCAGCCGTCTAGGAAGGAAAAGATCGGGGGCGATGGTGATCAAGCGTCTCGTTCTCTATCTCTTGCTTGGGGCCCCTTGTTTATCTGGGGAAGCAACGAGAGGAATGAACGGGAAACTTCTCTCTCTCTCTTTTATTTCTTCCTCGTGCTTCCACAGGTCGAAGACATGAAGAGACAAAGGCCGCTCCCCTAGACAGGATAACAGATAGGGCCTCCTTTGAAAAACGAGAGACATGATCTATTTATGATTCCTCCTCTCCATCAAATTGCTAGGGACATCATGATAGCGCTGATATACCCTAAGAACTAACAGCCGACTCTCTATGTTGTTTCGGCTGTGAGATGATCTAACAGCAAGTCTATGAGGGGTGGTGATGCAGAGTGAATGAAGAGTGAGAAGAGAGAGAAAGCTTCTTCCATCCCTTGTGACACCACTGCGGTTCAGCGGTGAACGTAGCAGGCTCGATCGCTCGAGTATGCTTCTTTCTATTCTGCTTCTTCTATCTGCCATTCTCTCTCACTCTCTGTCTCATTCATTCACGCCTGCACTCCAGCATGCGAGAAGAAAGCGCTAGCCCAGTGTCATATCAGCAACCAACCTCACAGATTCTTTGCCTCCACCTTACTACGCAGAAGTTTATCCGAGTATAGTATAGGCAAGTCGTCTTCTCGATCTTCATTCAAAGGAGAGAAGAAAACTCTTGCTAGTGATTTTCCTCAGATAAACACATGACGAACGACAATCGATGAGCGGGACTGAGAAACGCTTTCTCTTTCTTTCTTTCTTTGAGAGCGTCGACGCCCTTTGATCTTCTTCTATAGAAAAGTGAAGCCTTCCTTAAAGGTGTGTGACAGACAATCACGAGAATACAAAGATCTTAGAGACGAACAAAAGAGAATTCTACCGTATCACATCAACATCTTCCCGTGACGGCTACCTGGTCTGAGGCTGCGCCTGTATGTATGCTATGGACACACATGGGATGAAAAATCGCTCAGAAAACAAAAACACTCACCGGGCTTTCTTGATGAGATCATCGCTCGACAAAACGCGTGATATAAAAAACCATCATCACAAATCTGCACAAAAAACAATAATACTAAACAACGGTATACACGCCACCTGGGTCTTGGTGGTGTACATACACCTCGGGGTGGTGTACGTACACCTCAATGTGGAGTACGTACACCCCGGTGTGATGTACATACAGGCGGTCTCTTGGAAACTTAAGTATTTCCGCGTTTCTGCTGTCAAATATCTAATCCATCCCCCTGCCTGAGTCCATGTTTCCTTCTTTCTTGTTTATCTCTTTCCTTCATCATCATCATCATCCTCTCCTACTTCTCCTCTTTCCTCATACACGCCAATCCGAGAGGCGTCACACCTCTCCCCGTGTGATAAAAACGTGAAAGAAGAAAGGGACGAACATACCAAATAAAACCTGTTTATGTATGAAAACACACCTGTCTTGCTTCTCCTCGTTTTCCGGCCGATCCCCAGCTATACGATCCATCCGTTCACCCGTATATCAAGGGGAACAAAAGAAAACTCAGTGAAGTATATAGTAGGCACAAACCATAGTCTGTACATCCCACCTCGCAGCTCCCTCTTCTTCCATTTCTCTTTCCTTGCGTATGTACCTACCTCCACCATACATCGTCTTAGATAGATCGATTCACATACATCATCCACAGTATATGTATCTCCACACATTTATACACATCTTCCAATTCTCTATGGCATGTGCGATATTCGAGGGGGCACCGAGGAAACGGCTCTTAATCACCACTCCCCCAGCCATCACCATCCATCCATCTACCCCTCCTGACATCCTCCTTCACCTCTTTCTCTCTCCATGTATGCCTCCTACTACCCGCTTTCTCCTCGCCTATGTTTCTTTGGGTCTCATTCTTATTCTCTTCCAAACATCTGCGTCAAGAAACACCACACCCTTCCTTCTTTTCTTCTGCTTCTTCCTTTCACCTTGAGATAGAAGAAAGATAAAAAAGACTTCTGTGATTGATGTTGGGCTGCTAGTATGCTCAGGGGGTGGATTTCACATCATGTGAGAAATAGAAATTACTTGCACTTCTGTGAAACAGAAACCAAAAGAGGAAGAAAAAGAAGAAGATAAAACCTACCTTTCAACACACTCAAACACAGAATCACTTCTTGTTCTTCTTCTTCATCTCTCTTCCTAACCTATTACACCTGCCCTTCCTTCCCCTCATCCCTCATTCTCTCTCCCTTGCCCTCGTCCCCCTCCGCTCTACAGCTTCTTCGTCTCTCTAAATATCTCCTCAGAGGCACTGTTCGTTCTCTTTCAACGCCTCCTACTATATGAAAACCTACCGACCTAGAAAAACACACAGATACAAGAACGAACGGTAAAGCTACTACATTCATATCATTTAGATCCATCCATCCCTACCTGACACAAGATCTCTCAAGTGTCTCTCCTACACAATTCATCCCTCGCAAGCGGTCTCCTCTGGAAAGATCATGAGCTTCTCCACACGAAAAACCAACGACCTCCCTTCTTGCTTCTTTACTTACTATTCACCTTTACCGCGCCTCCCTGTACCTGACTTCTGTCATCTCCCCCTGAAGTTCTCTCTCTCCCTTATGAGACGGACAGACTAGATGACACTCTTCAAGCAGGATCAAGAAGGGAGGAGCAAAATTAAAGCGGGAGTTCTATGCTGCATTTCAATTCAAAGAGGAGTTGCCTGAAAGAAGAAGATACGTCAAACAGAAGAGGAAGCGACAAAGAAGAAGGACGGCGTAGTGGTATGTTGATATTAAAATTATACTACGCCCCTCTTTCTTTCTCCTCTCTCTCTTCCAAAGGGAAGGAAGTCTATAAAACGCCTCTCTTCAACTACTAGCGAGTACAGTCAACAGCCCTACTCCTAATAAATACACAGACAACACGGAATCTCTTCAGAGATTCTTTCTTTCTTTCTTGTCTATCTCCTCGTTCTCTTCTCGTACTCTCGGCACGCTGACCATCACCGCCTTTCGATCCCTTCAGAGAAGACAGCAGCAGATTAAGGGGCGATATCTTCTTCATTCCTGCTAGGGGAACCGTAAGAGGTGAATCTTTCATAGAGATCTTTCAAGAGATCTCCCCCTAATACCCCTAGCCATGACAAAGGGGAATTGCTATTCTCTGGGGACGACGACGACGAAGGGTTCCCCGTAACCAGAGGAGAATCATCTTGATCATCCTTAAGCTTCTTCCTTCTCTCTTCTCTCTCTTCTCCTGAATCTGACATCTCTGAAGGAAGCCGACGCGAATTGCCTAATCTCAGATTCTCATCGAGCGACAAAGAAGAGCCAGGAGAAAAACCTACAGATTCAGATGAAGAAGAGACACCCGTATCCGATGGTGAAGAAGATCGCGACTTCTTTGAAGTTGGAGCAGAGAGATTCCTCGTCTTTGAGCGTGTATCTCTATTCTCATATTCTCCTTCTCTTGTTTTATCTCGATTCTTCATACCCCGTCTGATATCTCTCAACTGGGGAGATGTCGGTGAGAAAGAAGCAGAAGAGTCATCGCCTCGATCTTCAATGAAAGGAGAAGCCGGCCGATGTCCAGATACTGACTCTTCTTGCTTTGATAGAGACTGGTGCTTCAGCATCATAAGAGGCTTTCTTCCACAGTAAAGATCAGCTATATGAGATGAAGTGAAACACCAATACAGGCCCTCATTCGCTCGGATAGAATGATATCTAGGAAGCTTATCAAGAGGATAGGGCTTAACACGACAGCAATGACACCCCACGGCTCCAGACAAAGAAAAACTTCCCGGCGGATCTGTGATGCGCTCATAGAGCGATGGAACCATTAGGCATAACCAGAAGCCTATCCAATATGCTGTCTGAAGGGGAAAGAAACACACAAAGAAGAAGAACAAGACAAATTAGAAAGCACAGCATCATCACCATACAGACATAACCTCTCAACGGTAGCCATGACTTTCTCTCTATGTACAAAGATCAAAGGACACACTCCTACAGACATCTTGATTGATACACACAGATGTCTCTGTCTCTCTCTCTATGTTTAGGTATATGTATATGAGTGAGCCTTCAATCCTCTATGAAAAGATGTACAGAGAGAGATGAGGGGGAAAGTGGTCAGATAGATACAGATATACGCACGTATGTCTCTATCGATCTACTCTTCTTCGTAGAATGTCCCCTGCTTCCAGACTCTCAAAAACGACCTCGACAGCAGAAATACAGAATAAAGAGAGAGCTAGCCATGCCCCCACCCAACCCTAGCCAGTATGACTACCGCGACATGAATCGCGATACACAACACCGATTCTTTCTCTGCCCCCCCATCCTGGTAAC
>NW_027155123.1:7660-13069 GCF_002600585.1 Cystoisospora suis | reverse complement strand
TATCTTTGATCTATCTAGCTATCTATCTCCAGTGCCTGCCCATCTTCAACCCCAGTCGGCATAAAGGATGGCCATCACTTCCTACGCACATGCCCTCCTCCTCCTCCTCGTCTCCCCTCATCAACGTTCTTCGGTTTCTCTTATCCTCTCTATCTCCCTTTCTCGGTAGTTCTACATCATTCAGTCTACACGGAAAACAGATTCTAAATGACAAGAAGAGTCGTACCAATAGTAGAAAAGAGAAGGAGCGGATGAGCCACTCCATCTCATGACCTCGAAATTTCCATACAACGCGGGGAGGCTTCACTAAGCTCAATCGCCGCTGACGACGTGCACGTGCAACTAAAAGAAAAAGAAGAAAAACAACGAAGAAAGAGAACAAGGAGAATAGAAGATATCTAAGAGAGAGAAAGAGAAGATGAAGAGACGGACGAACCTGGTTTGGTAGTGGGGGAAGAAAGGATCCGAAAGAATAGAGACAAAGACTTGGAGGTAGAAAAAGAGAGCGAGAGAGAGAGAAACGTGAAGTAAAAGGAGAAGGAGAGAAGAAACCAATCAAAGGGCATTCCTACTACAACACGTGTGATCGGAGTACGCCATTCGGCAAGAGAAGAAACTCTCTCTGTCCGTGTGAATGGCATGGAAGAATATGGACATAAATATATATATACATAGACGTCTATATAGAGGTATGCTATCCCCAGACAGATAGAAAGAACATGTAGAAGAGTAGCTCCTCAATCAGACTGAATAAATGGACTTGCCACGAAGGCGAAGAAGTGGTAGACACATCTATACGGGGCACCCATGCAAATCCCCCTACAGCCACGACTCTATACACACATAAACAAACATACACATACATACATAGACATATTCATACAGACATGAATACATAAACATCATACTCATACATAGGTCTAGGCACGTAACACCCGGAATGGAGACTGAGAGATATACGAAGGAAGGAAGTCAGGTAGAAGACAGAGACCTATAAACGACTACGGTGAGAGATACGGAAAGAGAGCGAAAGATGACTGAAGCAAAGATAGAATACACATGAATGACGATACAAATAAAGAAACATACACAGCAGCCTTGAAGAGTGAAGTAAGAGTAAATACCCTCCAGATGAAGAAGAAGGAAACACAGAAAAAGAAGAAAAGAAGGAGAGAAGAGACAGACGTACTTCTGCGGCGATTGGCATCCCTCAATTTCTCCCGACTTTCGGTAGAAAAACACCACGAGAATAAACATGAAGAAGCCATTCTCTCTGTGATACCTTGCCATCTGAAAGGACAAGAAGAAAAAGAAACAACAGGGAGATGAGAAGAAACACACCAAGCGACAGCGGAGATCGACACGTGCATGCCCCTCCCCTCGCCCAGTGCATCGACAATGTCTATCTATCTATCTTTGATCTATCTATATCTACCTTTAATCTATCTATCTATCTATACAAGTCATGCGCCTGTACCTATCTGTGTATGTGCGTGAACACCGACCCATATACCGCATACACATGTAAGACAAGTATCGAAGCTTCCATACATATTATTACATACCGGGGGCAAAGGTTGCTTATCCATATACTTGGACAGAAAACGATAGACCGAAGAGCATAGATACATGTACAGAGACTCTTAGGAGTAATCATCTCTACCTACATACGCGAGGACAGACACACCCCAGTCCCCATATACAGGAAGAGAGTAAGACCAGCTGTAAAGACATACATATACACGCACAGCCCATCTAAACAAGCATTGTAGATGATGTATGTACATCCATATATGGAGATGAACAGACATCAATACAAGACAGAACCACGGCGACATGAGATAACAAGACACCCCAAGGACTCGCCTCGTGACCCTCCAGGATCCACGCACGTTCATTCCTTTTCTTTCGTCTCTTTCTCACAACTCACCGAAAGGCATGAATCGAGCGGATCGTCATAAAACCAAAGAGAAGACCTGCAAGACATCCTCCTAGATGAGCGTAGTTATCGACACCCCGCAACCCCCACATGTTCCCTAGCTGTGCCAAAACCTGCAGGTGTATATACACCCCAATCACAGGAAACACACACATCCAGACGAAAGCAAAAACCACGTGTACATACACTCCAACGAGGGGATATACATACATACATACACAGAGAGAGACAGGCTGGATAAGAAGCCAAGATAGGCAGAGAATGCCGAAAGGAATAGAAAAGACCATGGTGGTGACTCTGATTGCTTCAACATCCACCGTTTTGTAATCTGAAGGCAAAACCTTTTCGAAGTCATTCTTTCTCATAGCGATAATGCATCCTCCTCCTTCTATTCAAAGAAAAGCAAAGAAGCGCTCTCTTGTCTTGAGCAAGCGAAGTGAGATAGCAACGGCTGGGAGATAGATCTTGAGACAGGGATGGAAAGACAGCTGTTTCAGACAGATGAATGATGCCTACGTACACGAAAAGCTTAGCTTAGAGAGGGGGAGATCATCTTATGTGTTGGATCATGATCTAATCTGTTCCCCAGATGACGAGGTATGCGATTGCGCGCCCGCATGCAAAGACACATGTATGTAAAGGAGATATACAAAGGCATCTTCTTCCGCTTGGTCTTGGCGATGGTCGTACTCTTGTTTCTCTTCATCGTTAGAGAGAGGGAGAAAAAGAAGAAATGGGTAGAACATGTCCCCGGAGAGACAAAAAATATGAGTAGTTGAGGAGACGACGATGCATAAGAAAGACAGAAGAAAGAAAAGATGGAGGAGAAGAAGAAAGAAGAGATGAAAGAGAAGAATAGAGAGAAGATGCTATCTAGATAAAGGCATCTCTTGTACACGACCCCCTCACCATAAGCAGAATGACAGAGAAGAGAAGCCACGCAGGGCTAGCTATATAATCCCAATACTCTGAGGCAAAAAGGAAGGAAAAGACAGACGAAAAGAAAAGACAGAAGGCACCAATGAATGCAAGAAGGAATCAGTCTTCTTCCTTTTCTTCTCCGCTCTAGTTCAACAACCTCTTCTCCAAGCAACAGCCTCTCTCCTTTTCACCTTACAAGAAAGACGGCCATGAGGAAGAGAGTCTCTTGAAGAAAAGCCTATTGCAACGTGTTGACTACGGACATTCCGTCTAGGAAAAGGTGAAAAGGAAAGAAAGCCACGTCAGCTCATCATCCAGAGGTCTAAACAATCGCGTTTCCATCATAATCGAATCGACAAGGCCACGAACAACGCATACTCCCCCCCCCAAGAAGACCTAGCTGTACGTAGTACGCCGGAGCGTGAGCAATTCTTCTATTCTCTTGCCCCTCATCGAGAGAAGTTTTGAGCTGATCTTAAAGAAGAGAGAAGAGGTCAGTCAGCTGGACCTCTCCTCTGTGTCGCCCCTTATAGAGATCTATAGAAGGAAGGATGTCAACTCCAACCATGGTCTGCTCCTTTCGTGGACCTTCTCTTCGTTACCAAACGCACACCCTGATTTCTCTCCCTACGGAAAGAAAAACCTAAGAATAGACTGAGCTTCCTATGTCCCCCTTAGCGGTTAAACTACACCAGACTCTGAGAGCCTTCCCTGCATCTCTACTCCTGAGTAGAAACAAGAGAAACAACGGATCTACAATCTTCCCTCCTAACTAACTGAATGACTACTTGGTCGACTGAATAGGGGCTGACTAACTGTTTGACTGACGAAGGATTGGCTAACTGTTTGAACATGGCTGCTTAGCCGTATGACTGATGGGAGATTGACTAACTGTTCGACTGATGAATCGACCAACTGCCTGACTGATGGACTGGCTAGCTGCTTGACTGACGGATTGCCTAACTGCTTCTTAAGCGTAGTTCGTAGTTAGCTACTGACTATTGTCTTTGACATACCTAGGGAGAAGGGTAAGAGAGCTCCTATCAAGCCATAAAGAGCTCCCGAAGACCCTACGGTAATAGTACAGGGATCAAGGACCGCACTCATGAGATTGCCTGACACTCCGCTGACAAACCACAGCAGAAGTGTACGGAGAAACCCCCAGACCTGAAAAGAAACAGAGACACGATACATACAGAAGGTACAGACACATACAGAAGGGAGAAAGAAATGGAGTAAGTAGCGTAACCGGGGCAGCATTTCATCATACACGAAAGAAAAGCGCGTCTAAATGAAAGAGAGAAGACGAGCTGACGATAGGAAAGAGGACCTTCTTGCACCTCTAATCTAGACGAACGAATCTTATTGAGGGAAATCACCATAGTTGGGACATAGTGGGGTGTAGAAAAACGCACAACTAGCGTCGCGTCGTGTGGTGTCTGTACAGACATGTGGGGAGAATCAGACCGATGAAGCGGGGGAGAAGAATGGTGTGTTGTGTTTCAACTAGAGAGAACAGAAGAGAGGAGAGAAATTTTCTCGAGAACCTTTTTGTGTAAACCAAAGCAAGGAAGATTTCCAAGAGTCTTTCGTCTAGATATAGAGGTGGACGCTTTGTACATGTGATGGAGAAGAGAAGTATCGACACTCCCAGAAGAGATACTACTCATATACACCCACTAAAGTAACGTCATATGGATCTAAATCTAGACCTATAACTCGATATCTACATATCTGTGTAAAGACCTCTCTCTCTACGTCTATCCCGTTTACCTCATCACCACACCGAAGCTTCTACATACGTGAGTCTAAAAGATACAAACTCATATACAAGCACACACCCCATATGTGACTCTCTCTATATATATAGATATCTCTACGTGCCGAGGATTACACATATATATCCCTATTTGTCTATATATACATATAAGTATACCCATTCACCCTACAGACAGATACACAGACAAGTCGTATGCCCGTGCACGTCAGATGAAATATCGAGCTGACAGGTGAGAAGGCCCAGTAATATACAGAGGACATAGAGAAGAAACTGAAACGAAAGCAACGAGCTGTCGACCTAAAAGGAAAGTAGAAAGAATCAGCATCGACGCCTTCTTTCCTCCTAGCTTTAACGCTAGACAAAGTGCTGCATGCACTCCCCGCTCTCATATATCGATCATGCTGCAAAGATGAAGTCTCTTCCGAGTCGTTCTTTCTTTCTCTTTCTCTCTAAGTGTCTCTGTGAAGATATAATAAGAGAGGGATAGAAAAGACACGAGAAGAGAAGAATACGGAGGTCTGTTGAGGTGTATATACATGTCCATACAGGTTCAATGATCCATAGGATTTGGACTTGACAGATGAGATTAACAAGGAGATGAATCCACCCCCCATGAAGATTCATCGACCAGAATACTCGGAAAACCTCCCCTCTATAGTTGCGAATCTTGTTTGTATCAAGACCTCCTAAGGTACCAAATATCCTTGCTGAAAAAAGGAAGAAGAAAGAGGCAGAAAGAAGAAGGAAGAAGACACAATCCCCCCCCCCC
>NW_027155123.1:0-7573 GCF_002600585.1 Cystoisospora suis | reverse complement strand
ATAGATAGATACATAGATATATAACACGAAGAGAAAGAGAGGGGATGAGTGCGCAAAGAAGAAGGAGAGATAGACGCGGAGTGGGTTGGAGAAACTCGCGAAGACAAGATGTCTCTACACTAGACTGAAAGATACATAACAACTTCTACTCTACGAATACGTATACTCTATGACTACAGAGAGACAGGGAAATAGATAGACTGAAGATATATTGATAGACAGATCAACAGACTAAAGATACATAGAAAGATGCATAGGGACACTTACACAGATAGATACAAAGACTAAGGATACGTATTCAGATAGACTAAAGAGAGACAAATTGAAAATGAATATAAAATGGATAGGTTGAAGATAGATAAATAGATAGGTCGCTAGACAAACAGATTAAAGACAGACAGATAACTGGATGAATGCATTTGAAACGTTCCTCTCTCTCCAGACAAGAGAAGAGAGAAGAAGAGAAGGAAAGAGAAGAAACAAACAAAAGAAGATTCCCACAGCTCTGCTGGTCAGGAGACCAGCCTTTTTAAAGAGAAACATCCCATGAATAAGCTTTCGTTTTCTTCCTTTATCTTCTTCTCAGGAACAACAATGAAAAAGAGAGAGAAGTCTGTAAACTAGCTGACACTTCTCCCCTCCTGTATGGGAAGAATACGAAGAAGAGAAGAGAGACGAAGACTGAGAAAGAAGAGAAGAGTTTATGACCTACGATTAGGAGAATCCCATGGGGCAGAGTATTCTGTGTGGCCGCTATTGCCTCTTGTCACTAGATGCTTAGGCCAGCCTGTGTCTCCTGCGCAAGTCCCGTTTGCGCATCTCTCGATCTCCCGGACAGAAGAAGAAGAAGAGGCAGAGAGATAATCTCTTTGATCTTGGGGATGTGTCTTGCGATCTTCTGCCTGCTCGTTATACAGATCTGAATTCGAGATGACCGAAGAAGAAGATGAAGAGGAAGAAGAAAAAGAAGAGAACTTCGAATGAGGGAAGATCTCCCCCCCGAGGTTATGTTCGCATGCACCGTAACCAAAAGGGACAACGAGAGGCTGAAAGAAGAAGAGAGAAGAACGGAAGAGAGAGAGAGAAATGCTGGCACAGAGAGGACGAAATGAGGAATGAAAACAAGAAAACAGAGGTTTGAAAGGAAAAGAAGAAGCCTGCCTGGAGATCAACCGACACCGGAGGCCTTGACTCTACTGAAGGGGGGAGAAGTACAGACAAAAGAGAGAGAGTCTCGAAAGGCCGCGAGGTATACATACAGATATAGCAAGATTCTTCACCTTCTCTCGTAAGTCTGTTGAAGGGAAGTAGACATCTCTATATAAACACGGTATACATCTCGATATAGATACACATACACCTATGTATAGGAATGCCCGATTGTTTCGGTCTGAAGAGAAGAGAAGAAAGTCATCACCTACAAGATGAATGAAGCCAAAAGACCAGAGAGACACAAGGACTCAGTAAAAAGTGTTATCTGTCACCGTGCAGGTGTATCTATGAAAAGGATGTCAAATACATGAGAGAGAGATGTGTGTGGATGCTATGGAAATAGGGGCATATGGCTATCTGTCTTCAATATGGAAAAGCTATACCTAACAGGGGGTCGAGGAGTGTATCTTCAAGACATCATACCTACGACCTTTCCCTGTCTGCAGAATGATATCCATACAGACAGAAATACATGAAGATAGACACATATCTTATATACAGGCATATATGAGTTTGAAAACAATACAATCTATATAGAAAGAGTGTGTATGTGACTGGGCCGATGTGCGCCATCTTCACTTTGGAGTGTATGTAAGAAGCTGTTCTCTACACTGTAGCGTCATCTCATATGCAATGAGCCACATGTACACACTTTCTCCTTCCAAGCAATAGACATAGACAAATGTGAAAAAGAGAGCGTGAGGACTACGTACCGCACGGTCGGGAAGCGGATCAGTGAAGGAAGGATAAAGGACAGGCGAAATACACCTCCCGTTGAATGTGGTAAAGTTGAGAATCAACCTGGAAAGGAAGAAAGAAAGATCGAGATGAGAAACAAAGTCGGAGATAGCAAAGACGAAGGAAAACAGCTTGATCTATCTAAACAGATATCGAGAGACAGGAGAGAGAGAAATACATGAAGATACAGATTGAGAGACACAGATACAGAGAGAGAGAATGAGAAAGAGATACATGCTATAGACTGAGATGAACTCAGAGAGATAGACAAAAAGAGATAGAAGATGACCCATGAACCATCCTACGTAAGGTCACCACCTCCTCGCCTGCAAGAAGAAAGGCCAGGATTGCTTGCGACTGAGGGAGGGTTTGATACCATATATCTATCAGTCTTTATTCTCGGGTGATTCCTAGCTCATCTCCTGCTAAGAGTAGACAAACAGTAGACTCCCTCCCGGTCATATCTATAACTATATGTAGACACATATATGAATGAACGTGCATAACGTCAACCCCGCTTACATGCTCATGCATACATCTATCTATCTATCTACCTACCATTAACCAACCTATTTATCTATCTATCTATCTAGCGATTGTGGGGGTATAGTAACACAAATCTATGGGATAGAACAAGACCATTTTTGCCGAACAAAGGGGCTGTCTTTATATTTACCTCTTCAAGATGAAGACAAGTCACCATACAGCCGATGACATGAGATGCATGTAGAGACGCATCCCGACATCTATATATGTATACATTGCATACATTAGAATGTACATACGGTATGAAGATATATATGAGCACGTGGAGAGCGAGGGGGAAATGACCACCTACATGAGTTGAGAGAGATCTGAACGGGGGAACTCTCAAAGCGGAGAAGCTGAAGATGTGAGAAGCACACGCGTGACATGAGGTCATCAGTCTCTTCTCTACACATACAGACACTACACACCACACACTTCCCCTTATCTGCATACATGTACATACACATATATACATGTATATCGACATACACATATACATACACATAGATAGACATACACACCTATACATGTGTACGTACAGACATATGCGTGTATAGGAGGTGAGCCTCATGTACATCCTTTGTATGTGTGGCTTTTTCCGTAGAGTGAGTTTGCTTTTGGGAGAAGTGTATCGACATACTCCTGAAGGAAGACAAGGATGAGAACAGCAGATGAAGTATAGGTAATAAGGAGCCTTCCTCGAGTTGGGTTGGGTCTCTTCTTATCAAGAAAAGGATTCGTAAAGAGTTTCTCCGCCCCACCCCCGAGGTACCACCGACGCAAGGACATCTCCCATCCTCCATTTGCTCCCTCTCCGCTTCCTGTTCCTCTGCGACGATCTCTGTTATCTCCTTTTTGTATCGATTCTTGATCTCGAAGTGAAGTTGGAGAAGAAGGACTTCCTGGGGGGGAATGGCTTGTTCTTCCCCCTCTTGTCTTATTCTCCCCCCCCCTTTCGTCTGATCCGCCCTCGGGATCCTCTCCTACAGCCAGATCATCATCTCTTCCTCTTCTTACTCGACATACCTGACTATCTGCTGTCGTAAGAACCGATGCGGAATGTGAGAGAAAAGGGACATCGCGTGTTCGTCCTTTACTTGCTGAAGAAAGATTACTCGCTGAATTCGATAGCATTCTTCGCTGCTTTTCTTTCGCTCTCTCATCGTCGTCTTTCAGATCTCCCATCTCAATAGCCACGATATCAGAAGACGAAAGAGGACGATGTTGATATCCTCCCTCACGTGATGGTGTATGTACACCTGAAGAAGGAGGTGAAGCCAAAGCAGAAGACGAAGAGAACCGCTTTCTCTCCTCATGAACGTCATGATTCTTATCGCAAGTATCCGTAGCAAAGCAGACCTGCGAATTCAAGCGCTTAAATTGGCCATTTCTCTCTCTACTTTCATTGCCGTCTTCTCTCTCTCTCCCTTCTGACTTGGAAGTGACCTCTTCTGAACTTCTCTGTCTGGATCTCCCTCTCTCTCTTTGTATCTCTTCGTTTCTTTCTCCTGTCTGTACACTCCTTGCGGGCTGTACTACAGGGGGAGGAGGAGGAAGAGTAGAGCTCACATCTGTCTTCTTCTTGCTCGCTCCCTCATCGTTCGATTGAAGGTCCTGATCTGAAATAGAAGAAGAAAGAGAAGACTCATGGAAATCTTCTCTTCTCTCAAAGACAACCACTTCGGAGGGAGACGAGCCCCCAGGTGACGAAATTCTTTTCTTCTTATTCTTCTCTTCTATCTCTTCTCCTCTTGCTGGAGATAGGTGAGGAAACAGCCTCACTGAAGAGGAATCTTTTCTACTACTTCTTCTTCTCTCACTTTCGCCTCTCTCTGGATGATCTTCCACGTTACAAGCACTGGGATCTGTAGGACTCGGAGGCACATCTCTCTGAGAAGAGGAAAGAAGATGAGAAGAAGAAGGAGATAGCGAGGGAGGAGAGAGAGGAGAACGAGAAGAGGGAGATTCTTTTCTCCCAAAAGTCTTTTTCTTTTGATCAAGGACAGTCGATCTTCGTCGTGTTTGTCTGTCCTTTTCAATCTCCGCATTTTTCTCTTCTTGCAGATTGATCGCTTCAAGACGTTTCTCTTCGACATGCCGAACATGTGATTTGACTGAGCGATATGAGACTGCCTTCTTATTCTGCTCATCGCGATCTTCATCTCCTATCGACCCAGACAATGCCTCTTCGTCGTCTTCATGCGTTGTTCTCTCTTGATTCGTCCTCTTCTCTATCATCTTACCTTCGCCTGTGCTACTCTGCTTCTTCTTCTCCTTGTCCGTCTTCTTCGTGTTCTCCTCGTCCCCTATCCCCGCCTCAAGATCGGCTAGAGAAGACGCAAAGACAGACAGACGCGATGACTCCATAGTTCGGTGAAAGAAGAGAACAAGAGAAGATGAAGAAGAGAAGAAGAAGAAGAAAGAAGAAAGGATAAGAAAGAAAGAGAAAAAAGAGAGATCACTCGCATGACAGACACTCGGGCAGAAACTTGATAGAGAGAAATGAGTAACGGAATGAGAAAAGGGAGAGAGAATGTGAAGAAGACTCCTTTTCTATCAAAGCTGTTTGACTGATGCAAGAGAAGCCAGTTGAAAGAGAGGAAGACATGTTCTCTCTTGACGCGTCTCGTAGATAGAAAGGGATGAATGAAGGAGAAAAGGGATGTCAATAGGGAGTGGATGGAGATGCTGCAACCGACGAAGAGGAGAAAAAGACAGAGAGAAGAGAAAGAAGAAGAAGAAAGAACTGGTCTCAACAACGGAAGGAAAGAAAAACTCACTACAACTTCTTCATCTCTTTCTTCTGTCTAGCCCTCGCTGAAATGTCTTTTTCACCCTATCACTTTCTCGAGGGATGGAGACAGGAGAAACTGGATACTCGAGGGAGACAGAAGTCTCCGAGTGATTTCCTCTCGGCTTCTGCTGTTGAGACATATAAATATATATATATATATGCCTCACTTGGAGGAAGATCAGAACAGAAGGATGGGAATTAAAAGTAAAGAAGGGAGAGAACGGGAGAATTTCTTTACATCTTCTGAAGCAAGGGTGACTGAAGAAAACCAAGCAACTCTAACTTTTCCTTCATTTTCTTGAGTCCCCCTTGACTGTGGTCTCCTCTCCAGGTGACGTATATACACGTCAACCTGACTACCCAGTGATGTAGGTACGAGGTGTATCTACACCTCAAGTGGTCAGTCAATGGTTGAGGTGTATATACACCAGAAAGGTTGAATCAACCCTCGTTTGAGCCGAAAAACTGGCCGACTATTTTCTTCTATCCTTTTCTGACTCAAATTGCTGTCTCCTTCCTTTAAACCACGAGAAGAAAGTCGAAATCATCCATTTTCTTCGCAACCGCAGATCAAGCGACTAGCAAAGGAAAGCTAAAGACTTCTTCCGACGATGCAGTACGCATAAGAAAACCTTCATCCATTCTGACCATCTTTCAAACCGAAAGAGAGAATTCCTCGTCACTTTCTTTCCTTTTCTTTCTTCTGACACGCTAATTAACAAAAAGAAACTTGTTTCCTAACAAAGAAAAAAGGAAAAACGAAGAAACGGTGACCTTCTCTGAGAACCTCTGACTCAGCAACTTCCCAAAGAGACACAACGGCAAAACACCCAAAGAGGCGCCGCATAGGAGGAGCCACCGGGCGAGACCCCGCTAGAAGAAGCAGGAGAAGAAGTTTCAGTGCGACATGCAGCTCTTCTCGGAGAAAAAGAAAAGCCGAAAGAAAGAGAGAGAGGAGAGAGACTTTCCAGGGAAAAAGAAGAAACACAGGAAAAGAGAGCGTGCTAGCCGTGATCCCTCTTGAAAACAAAGAAGAATCGAAAGAAAGAGTAAAGAGCCGCCGCAATCTTTCCCCGGCTTCTTGCCCTTCTCATCTTCTTCCCTCTTCCCCTTCTATCCCGGCGACTCCTCCTCCGAGTCATCTAAATGCGACGGCGCGCGTGACTAGATAGATGAGATGGCGATAAGACATCGGGAGAAGGAAGGAACGGCCCCAGCCTAGGGGGTGAGAAAGATTTCGCATGAGCCACCCTCCATCGAGTAAATAGAGAGACAGAAGGACGGACGGACAGCCATCGAGGAGATGTAGTACTACCATCTAGCTAAAAGGAGTAGAGAGGAAATATCTTAACCGTTTTCGATGAGTATGCACCGAGGCTCGATCGTGAACAAGAGAAGGAGGAAAGAAAAGAAGTTCTTCGTCATCCTCCAGGACCGATTAGTAACCGAAAGAAAGAAAGACAGAGGAGATTCGAAATAGGAAAGGCCACCACCGGGTATGGCTAGATAGATTGAGAGATACTAGATGTGTCAGGCCTTTTGCCCAATCGTCGATGTAGAGGGAGTTGACAAAGTAGAGTAAGGATGAAAGGAAGGAAGAAAGAATCTATTCAAAGGAGGAGCGGAGAAGAGAGACAGACAGATAGGGAAAGAGAGAGAGTAGAAAGAGAAGCCTCCTATGCTTCGCGTATTTTGACGGGGACTGCTGAGTGTTGGCTAGGTTAATGATTGCTTTTTCTTCTCGTGTGCAGGATAGCACCCGAGCTTGCCCTTCTCAATTCTGAGAGAGAAATACTTTCTTTGTGACGTTAATGAGATCTTTCTGTTCGGTAGAAACAAGAGATGATCCCTGTCTCATCCATTCGAAAGGTCTCCCATACGTGCTTTATCGATGTACGATCTCACCGTCCTCTCACTCACACATCTTGGAGCAGCTTGAGATGTCTCGTCTACCCATCATCGACGCAGAGATCATGCTGCTACCCGGGATCTCGAGTGTACGTACACCCGAGAGAGGGAGGCAACCAAGGAGGTGGGGGTTCGTGTATGAGCGAGGCCGCGTGTAGGTGTAGAGACAAAAGTGAAGAACTCTGTGAGGCTCTCTGTAAGAAAGACTATCTCAGAAAACGCCGTCTACCATTCTCCTTAGTGAGACATCTTACTTATCAGCCACGATCACCTTTCAGGTGTACATACAACAACATACACCGGACTGCAGCTTCCACATTACGAACCGCGGACTACCAACACAAAGCAGCCCGTCATCGCCCTAGGCGTCTTCACAGAGGAAAGAAGATCTCG
>NW_027155122.1:0-577 GCF_002600585.1 Cystoisospora suis | reverse complement strand
ACAGACCCTGCTTGAAAGAGGATCATTGTGCCATCAAGTTCCCCGATTGCAGCGCCTGTATTTTTTGTAGAGAAGAAGGGTACCGAGGATCTAGGCTTAGTCATAGATTATAGAGAACTCAATAAAATCACTATCAAAGATGATTACCCAATACCCCGTGTACATGATCTGATAGATAGACTAGGTAAAGCACAGTGGTTCTCAAAGTTAGACCTAACGTCAGGATATTATCAGGTACAAGTGGCGGAACCTGACCAGTGGAAGACTACATTCCGTACAAGATATGGGACATTCCAATTCAAAGTGATGCCCTTTGGTTTAGCAGGAGCTCCGTCGACGTTTCAACGTTTAATGCAAAATAGGTTCATGAAAGAACTTGATGAGTATGTGGCCGTGTACCTGGATGACGTATTGATTTATTCCAAGACTAAAGAGTTGCATTCTGACCATCTTAAGAATGTGTTGCAACGAATGCGAGACTCAAGACTCTTTGTCGGACTGTCCAAGTGTGAGTTAGTAACGCAGAAGTTGCAATACTTGGGGTTTGTCATAGAACCGGGAGGTGTAGGACCCGACC
>NW_027155121.1:0-342 GCF_002600585.1 Cystoisospora suis | reverse complement strand
AAGAGGAAAGAACGTGCTAAAAACGACTTTAGCAGCACCCAAGGTGCAGAAGCATTGCTTCCGGCGCCCAAATCGGACGCAGAACCCCACATTTCCCCTTGGGATCGCCGCCCAGCCGGCGCCCCAAGCCCCGTGATGAGTGTGTCGTGTACCAGAGAGAAGAATGATTGTGCAATAGAGAACTTTCCTTGTGTGAGAACTTGTACATTGCGGCACCTAGGGGTGCCTAATGTGGTTTAATCGCTCATTGGTCCAAGAGTTGGGCGAAAGGGCCCACGAAGCGCCCGGGATCGATGCTCAGAGCGACCTGCACGGCCGACCGGGAACCCTAGCGGTCCCCTC
>NW_027155120.1:0-289 GCF_002600585.1 Cystoisospora suis | reverse complement strand
ATGATCGAAGTCTTAAGACTCGTTAAAAGAGAAAGAAAGACCCAGACGTAGCCTTGGAGGGGCGTGAGAAAACGACCGGAGGCCGCGCCTCCCAGGGAGGCGGGACGACCGGCCGGTGCAGAGAGACACACCACCGGGAAAAAGGGGAAATAGTTAGGACCCGGCCTCATCTAAGGAGGCATAGGGGTAGCAAAACACGTTTAGAAAGCAAATGCGCCAAGAACACTAAGAAAGGAGAAAGTAGGAAATAGGAGAACGGGCCCTAGGGGACCCTAACAGCCGCAGCGAA
>NW_027155119.1:98480-105995 GCF_002600585.1 Cystoisospora suis | reverse complement strand
TCGGGTCTCTCGAGCCTAGACAACCACTATGAAGCGAAACTACCGTATGAAAGAATTTACACAGGTATCTTCTTCCATACCCCATATGAACCCATCGGAAAGTAGACAGACACCATACGACTCCTTGGCAACACAGTTGATAAGAAGTTATGCCGCGGTGGCTTCTTTTTCTCTAATCTGCCACAAAGTGCTGACCTCATTTCTTGCAAAACACTTAGGCTTAGGAGATGCAACGCGTATTCAGTGCTTTTTAGACTGTCTCTGCAAGTGTATATCCCAGACAAGCAGACACGTAAAATAAGAATGAAGTATCAGTATCCGCAGCATTCCTTGTTGTAGACGTACAGAGAGAAGATCCGTAACACAATTCGAACAGTGGAAAGAGACACCCGACCAAGCCTATGTGTCTACATCCTCCGCTAAAGCATACATGGTGGTTGTCTTTACCTTCAAAGTGCCTTTGGCAAGTTGGTCCTTTTCATCAGCTGTCCAGTCAAGCTCCAGTCGGAGTGGCATAGAAAAGAGATTCTGAGTGGCAGCGACGTGTTCCCCCACTCCAGCACTTGTGCCCCCTGTACTAGAGGGAGCCCGGCCCTGTTGCTGTCTTCGTGTTCCTGAGGCAGATGTATAGAAGGGAAGATTCTGCAGTTGCTGACTTCTCTCGAGGGGTTGGACTGCAGCGGCGGTAGAAAGAACGACTCTTAAAGCACTAGCAAGCTCGGTATCCGGTACCGCTTCTACGGCCTGTTGCTGTTGCAAACTGCTCGCTACGCCTTCAGCACTCCACGTAGTCTCAGGCGAGCTGAACATCTCTCCACCTGAGCTTCCGTCGCTCTGACCCCCGCTTCGTGCGCGAATCATTTCCTGTGCAAGTTGTATCTTGAGAGATTTATCCATTCTAACCAGGGCCGCGGCAATCAAATCTTGAACTGTCGCCGGACGTCCAGAGAGAGGACATCTCGACGCAATGAGGCCTTCAACACATCCGATGCTCTCGACTCTCCGATTGAGGACAAGGGTCACAAAGTAAAATACAGGTTCATTCTCAACTGACGAGGTCATTGGAGCGGGACTATTCTCCCCTCCTCCACTTGGCTTTCGTACCCCCCCACTTAGCTGCTGCTGCTGGGATGATGAGGATGAGGTGCTCGAGGGGACGTAAAGCTGTTGTTTCATCTTCTGTTGCTGTGTTGATGTGAGTAACTGTGGCTCAATCACTCGAGTGCATAGAGAATAGTGCCTAGGCAATACCGCGAGATGAAACACACGATGACGACTGCCTTGTGGTCCTGAGTTGAGAGAAGCGGGAAAAACAGAAGCAGCCCGAGGAAGGGGCCGCCGACGTCCAAAGCGGAGAGAACTACTCAATGCCTTTTTCTCCAGACGATTGAAGACCTCGTTCACACTCAGACGATAGGGAATAAGTCCCCCACCTTGGCTAGAACCCCCTCCTTGTGATCCATGATGTCCTCCTCCGTCGGCTCGCCGCTGTTGATCAGGATTCGGCGATGTCAGAACAACTAGGCTATCTAAACTCAGCGGCTCAAACGATGTGTCAGATAGAAGAGGCGGCTCAGGAAACAGAAACAACCGAGACGGATCTACCCCCATATACCAGGAGACATAACGGATGACCTGTACATACATGCAACGAAACATCCAGGACAACGGAGATGCCAGTGCATGAACGAGTCAGCGAATCCAGGAGGCCCACAAAGAATCTGAAGATATATATACAGATATATACACAAGAGGGCGGAATAGATTACCATCTGTGCGGACGAAGGTAAGACGAAAAGGTCTGCTTAGGTGAAAGCAAACCGGAGCACTGAGACGGCTTGACGACCAACTGATGGGCGGGGAGGCAAGTAGAGCACGCGCATAGTGGCACGGGAGAGAGTCAGCACGATGTCGGCAAAAGGACGCTCAGAAGATCAAGTAAGCTGTGAAACACCAGTGAGACAAGTGAGCAACACCATAGTACACCTGTTAACGAGCTGAAGATACATCAACATGCCAGAGCAAAACAGAGCTCCTTCCTTTACTCCCTAGCCCCCCTGACCCCTTCCCCCCCCCCGTATAGCACGCTGGTGTATCTGAGCACCCACAGTCAAAAGAGCATCGTGAGCTCCCTCCAGATATCACACTTGCTACCTTCTCTTTCCTCTTCACTGAAGAAGGGCTACACAGAACTTCCACTTCCACGAAGACGCAGGCACACAGTGTACTCCTAGGCTAGATGGCGATGGGTTTCAGAACTCTTCTTACCTGTTTACATGCGACTCTCACATCCACCTCTAGCATTTTGGCTGTGACAGGTCTTCCTTTCGGAAGATGCACCCATGGATCTTCATCTTCTTCTCCCCCTTCTCCACTTGTCCCGCTCGACTCTGTTCCTTCTCCACTTTCATGCATCTCGCCACCTCCACTTCCACACCTTTGGAGTCCGACAACTGGCGTCAAAGGGACATTCCCTAGTGACACAGCTTGCGACCCACCAACACTTGTCCCAGATGCACCAACAGAGGAACACGGTGATGGAGTTGAGACTTGAAGACCAGGAGTAGCAGGAGTCCCACCACAGAAAGAGACACCCTGTGTAGACAAGTTATCTCCTCCTGCTCCTCCGAGCGCTGACTGACAGGGACTACTCGTGGATTGGAGAGGCAAAGGTGTAAGGTTGTCGCTTGAGGGACAGTGGGAAAGTCCAGCCTCCCTTGAGAGCAATGACACCGTGGAAAAGGATGGAGCAAGAGACGGCCGGGGATAGTCTTCAAGAAGCATGCCGCAGCAGTTCATCGGGCGATTCAACATCTGTTGGGAGACAAGACAAAACGGAAAGCGAGATCTTCTCACTGGCTGCAGCTCCGCGAAGTGAAGAGACATGCTACTAGGGCTACCCAATCACCTGGACAACCCTCCCACTAACTCACTACCGTACGTCCCTCTAGTACTCGACAATAACGTTTCACACATTTCCGGTTCCTCTTATACATACACGGACTATTCATGAGAGACAGGGAAAGACGTGTGGACAGAGAAACGCAAGAGTACGTAAAATACAGGTATACAAAAGCGGCGTAGTCAGTCTGAGCTTCGTAAGTATCTTTCCACCGTGATGCGTACCTGTCTAACCAGATGAATACACGAGGGAGCAACCGAAAGACACATAAACATCTTGTTCACAGAACAGGAGCCTACCACGTGAGGAGAGAAAAAGATAAAGGAGGTTCTCTTTCCTTCTCACCTCGAGTGGATCGTAGAGTCGGAACTGAAAAACAAACCGGTTGGCACGGTTGAGAGCATAGTGATGGAAGTCAGCACTTGGGAACAAAGGCATTTCAGGAGGAACTGGAGGGATATACCCTCCACGAGAAGCTGGAAGAAATAAAACCACCTCCCCTCCCCCTCCTCCTGACGGACTATTCAAGCTCCAGGAGGTAGGCAAAGGCAGCCCCCCTGCGGCCCCCCCGGCTCCAACTCCTGCTGGTAAGACCGCTGATGCTTCAGGAGACAACTCAGACACATGTGTTTTCTCGCTATCTCCTGCTCCTCCAAGAGAAGGCAAAGGCGTCTGCGAGGATTGGACTGAAGCATCTCTACCTTCGAGAGTAGCTCTATCACTATTACCTGATCCTCCACGACCTTGTGCAGCTGAGGAGACTGCCGTAGAAACTTCGCTCGGCGCAACACTCGGGGCCGCAGAAAGTCGATCTTTTTCTCCTTCATGAGATGTAGTTAAGAAAAACGGAGATTCTTTCTGACCCCCTGAAGCACGACCTCCTCTAGGGGATGTGCCTCCTTGTTGTGATACTGCAGAGTCTCCTGTTAACTTATCGCCCGAGGTCTCTCCCTTCTTCCCACCAGCTACAACTTCTTCGCCTCGTTTCTCTCCGCCGTCGTCTCGCGGCTTATCTCCGGTTCCTGAACCCTTAGAATCCTGTCCATTTCTCCCTGATCCGTCGTCACCCTCCTTTGTGTCTCCTTGGCCAAGACCACCCGACTCCGTCACAGACTGTTTCCCACTGTCCGCCTTCTTTGCACCCAGAGGGACTCCAGCATCCCCCGCAGCTGTCGCTGCTGCTGTTGATAAAGCCTCAGCAGCGGCACCCGTAGCTGCAGGAGGAGTTGGCGGAGCTGTCTGAGTACCAGCGAGGTTTCCCCATGGATTGTTCGGAGAGACTGCTTTCGATGAGCCTGGAGTTGACTCTAACAAAGACGTGAAGCCTGTCGCTTCTCCTGGTGATCCAGCTGACCCTCCAGTACTACCTCCGGTAGCTGTCCCTACTCCACGTAACCCTCCCCCTGGACTTGTACCACTACCACCGCTCCTACCAAAAGCATTCTGCAGAGAGAGCGATGAGACGGCAGTGGTTAGAAACGGGACCGAAGCAAGGCCGCGGCCCACTTGATACAGACGCGACAAAACCTGATGCCCCTCCTGAGCAGGTGGAAGAATGCAGAACTCCTCAGTCACCTCTGTGTCTGCTTCTGTAGCCTCGAGTTCGGCGACACGCTTCGTCTCCTGAAAGCGTCTCTGTAGCTGCTCTGGAGCCACTAAGCTAAACACAAAGATGTCGCCAGGATAAATCTGTTCGAAAGGTGACACACAGCAGCACTCGGAGACGCGATACTCTGTAAGCACGCCGATGTTCTTGCACGTGCCCTGGCGGGCGTCTACGAACAAACCCGTCCTGGTCTGTCCGTGTGCCTAGCCAAGGGTCAGTCCCTTCTCAACATTCCGACCAACTACAGTCCTTCCCCCCCCTTCCTCCGTTTCTACTGCACATGGGGTGGTACTGCCAGGATCATCTGCAAGTTCAAGCCGCTCCATCTCTCTACCTAGCTTTCTTAACAGAGACAATGTTAGACTTATTAACATGCAACAGGCAGGCGCGCGCCACTATAGCAACTGGAAGCCTTGAAGCCCGTCCGACTGCATACGGTCAAACGTATCAGCACAGGACACCTCTAGAACGTTCCTCGCAGGGGAGGGTGAGAAGGCGACATGAACAAACGCGCTCTTGTGTAGCTGTACATGCACCTGTAAAATCATCTAGGAATCCCTGACAACTGCGCGCCTGTCTGCCCCAGGCAACTTTTCTTCATCTGTGTAGGAGCTATACAGGGTGGACAAACCTTTTCCTGCGTCAAAGTCTTCTTGAAGGAGAGCATAAGATTCGGTGGACTCTTGGGGTCTTGAAACTCGATTTCCAGTGCTAAGATCATAGCAAGATCAGGATCGGTCGGCAAGTCTGGAAGAGTACTTCCGCCCCCTTCTCTCATTCCCGCGGTGCCAGACCCATGGAGATGATCGGCATAAGTCATAGATGTCCCAACCCCAGCAGCCGCAGCTGCAGCGCATGGAGCTCTCGAGCAACTCTGCGAGGTACTGACATCAACTAGAAAACTCTGGATTTTATCGTCTCCACCAGCAGTGGGTGAAAAGGCGGTTTTGCCTCTTCCCTCTGCGCGAAAAGCTTCCTCCTCACCCCCGGCAACACCTTTCGTCGCCCTCTTTGACTGAGAAGGCGTCGTTGAAGCTGCAGGCGACAATGTCGTAGTTCGACATTGACCAGGAGAAACTGCTGCAGCACTGCTACTCATCTTGACATCTTCTTCTCTATTCTCACTGGAAGAAGAACGAACGAAGGGATAGAAGAGACTAGGGGCATCAGGGCCCGCAGAAAACAAAGGAGGGAGTGTACCCAATGACGCGATATACCGCCGTAAAGGCTCTACGGCATAAGGACGGACCAGTCCATCATCCATCGCTCTCAAGAGACACCGGTAGATGTGTGGTTGCAAACAAAACTGCAGAGACACACACAAACAGACAGAGCAATGCAAGATCCACTGGCAAAAAGACGCTACGGGAAAGCAAACATGAAGATATAAAGGAAGAAGAGCATCTATAGAACAGGAGTCATTGTAGAGCACTGGGTGAGCTTGAGTCAGGAAGAGAACTGTGATGTACGTCTCTCCAAGAAGGGAGATACTTCTCTCAAGACTCCCAACTTCCATTACCTTCCCACTCAAGTCCCCGTTCTCCTGCCGGACGTGCGAAGGTACCCATCAACTGTTCCACATGGACATCTGCATACATAGGCCTTTCAAAAGTGGCTCAAAATACACGAGCTCTTGGAGTTCTTTGCTGAGTGATTGGCGGGACCACTTGCTGGAAGTTCTTCGGACAGTGACAACGACTGGTTCGCCGCAAACAAAGAGATAGGGGAGCGAAAAGAACAAAAAGGATCGGAACTGCAGCAGCTAGAGAGAGGGACAACACGCCATCATAGATATGCAGTCGAATGCAGTGCTCCGGGGCGTCTAATACAGTCTCTCTGGTGGAGTGGATGTGTTCCAATCATTATTGACTTAGGAGAAGAGATTGCATGCAAAAAAAAGTAAGGCACTACGAGACGCGACAAAAGGTGACGATGACATTCATTCGTTTGTACAGGAACCTGTCGGGTTTTCTATCAGGGTATCTCATCCACGATAGATACGCTACACAGTTGTTCCTCGCTTGAGTAAATCGTTTGCGACTCTTCCGTGACAGTTGATCTCCCTATAATGATCTATCTTTCCGACTAAGTAGCTAAGCTATAGACACACGTCGAGAATCAGACGAGTAAGCCATCCCCCGAAGATATCGTATATACATAGAGATCTATCGAGTTCTCGATCTCCTCCTCTCTCTCCCTAAGGGAAAAATACGGTAGCAGAGTCATTTAGTGACGAAAATACAGAGGAAAAAAGGAAGATACGAGTGAAACAGCGACGGAGCTCTTCTTGATATGTATCAACAAACACGACGGTGATGAGGGAGGGAGATCGGTTTCTGTACAGTTACGCTTACCAGTTTCCAGTTACCAGGGACATGCATAACATCGAGACAGAGGATATTTGAATCTCTGAGGACCTCAGGTATCGTGTGGTCAACCGATCCCGGTGAAGATCCTGAGCCTTCTCCCCCTCCTATCGAACTTGCTGCTCCTGTTGTTCCTCGTTCTTGGTCTTCTCCTCCCCCTTCTCCACCCCCTCCAGGTGGTTTTTTATCTACAAGAAATTCGAGGCCTTTCTGATTTTCCCATAGGGCCCTATTAGCATTGAAGACATCAAAGTATTTGAGAAAGAGAAGTTGGTGTTTCCTGCAGAATTCATCATGGTCTGCAAATGAACGTATGATGGTACTCTTCTCAGGTACAGCCAAGAAATGAAGGCATGCATCGAAACGACTAAGAACTCCACCTAGAGCCCCACTCGTCCCACTACCTCCGCCACTCCCCCCTCCTAAGATACCCGAAGATGATGGAGTACTACTTCCCGGTAATAGACGCCCGGCACCTGATCTTCCATTGCTCACTTTATCTCTATAGATCTCTCCCAAAGTCGGGTTTTCTGAGAGCTCGAAAGCTTGAAACCTTGGGTCTTCTGTAGTTGCTAAGTCAACGACATGTAAAACAAATCCTACAGGAGGTGGCGTTGAAGAAGAGGAAGAGGATGGAGAGG